>NC_050573.1:538815175-538975175 GCF_011100635.1 Trichosurus vulpecula
TGTGGCCCTCAGGCAGTGTTTTAGACAGCCCTGGTCTAGAAAAGTACAAATGAACATTATCTATGTTAAATTGTATTTTTTATTCATTTTCTTAAACATGTCCAATTATATTTTAATCTGGTCTGGAGCACTAGGAGGGGTTTCTGGCCTGTCCTATGGTGATACCTTAGGTCCCCTTCTACTCTGAGGTTCTTTAATTCTGTGATTTGTCTATTTTTTCCTTTTTAAATAATTTATTCTGTTGCTCTTTTTATTTCACTGTTGTTTCCCAACAACAACCACAAAAGAATCCCCCTTGATATTAAAAATATATTTTACTAATATCTTTTTAAATATTATCTACACTTCCCTATATATCCTTTGTTCCTCAAGAGCCATCCTTTGTAATAAAGAATAAAGAAAGCCAGGTTCATCAAAACTAACCATGTCAAAAAAAAAAGTCTGTCATTATATGCGGCATTCCCCTCACCCCTGCAAATGCACAGTAAATGCCTTCTCATTTCTCTTCTTTGGAGAACCCTTGTGACATATAAGTTTAACCAAGTAAAATGCTGGCCATGTCTGAAAACACATGCTTCATTTTTCATGTATCGTCTTTGCTCCACCATCAGTTCTCTGAAGCCATAGCTAGCTACCAAATTGATCAGAATTCTCATTAGAGCACTGGACTTAGAGTCAGTTGAGACCTGGATTAAAATCCAACCTCAAACACTTAATAGCTGTTTGATGATGGCTAAGCACTTCAATCTCTATAAGCCTCAGTTTCTTCACCTGGAAAATGAGAGAGATGTACTCATCTCTTAATCTGCACTCCTCTGATTGTTTTTTTTTTTTTTTTGTACACATCCACCTAACAGTAGACCAACTATAGACTTTCAAGAGATGGCCAAAATCAATATATCCTTGGAATGACAACTATAAACATAGTAATTCTCTCCTTTTCTTTAGGTCTAAGAAGTAGACTTTTTTCTTCCTTTTTGTTTTTTATCGCCAATGTTTTTGAGTATGCCTTTGAGGGCAGGAACTGTATCCCTATCACTTAGCACGGTGTCTGGAACATAATAGGCACTTAATAAATATTTATTGATTGAATGACTGATCTTTATACATTTACTGATAGTCATTTTCATCAGAATTACTAGGACTTTAGATAAGAAACCTGATTCATTTTTTAAAAATCCTATTCATTTCCCTAAAATTCTTCTTTAAAAATTTGGGTTTGATCTGTGAACAACAGAGAACCAGAACACTTCACTGTTTTCCCATTTGGAAAATAGCAGGCAACTTTACATTTTTCCTCCTAAGTTAACAACAAAAAAAGAGATAACAATTATAATATGTTGGTGGATCTGTGACTTTCTCAATTCAAGGACTCCTTCCACCCATGCAACATAAGACACTCCCATACCTGCTCATTTTGTGAGATACCTGTCTCAGTTTTTCCATGCAGTCTTTTTAAGGGAATCTACCCAATGGACTGAAGACCTTCATGGTGTTGTCTTGAAATGATGGATGCACCAATATGAACAATAAATAACAAATAACAAGAATATACACAATTTGTGGCCAACCATAGAGTTCCAAGTGGTTCACTTTGAGGATTAAGGAAAGCCTAAGCAAAATTGAAACATGGATAACGTTTACCTGTAATTTTCCACTATTTCCCGTCTTGTGCTTTTCTCCCAGGTTTCAGTGCCTTCCTCTCCTGGCTGTTAATGATGTAAGAAAGAAGAGAGACAGCAGGAATATAGAAGGCAGAACTCCAGCTTCCTGGGCAGTAAGACCTGGCTTAGCCTCTGGCACCTGCTGGAGGTGTAAGGTTGGAAAAGTCTCTTACCCCCTCAGTAACCTCAAGAAGCTTTCTAAGATTGTAAACTGAAGAAGATGCTGTTATGTGTTAGTTGAAGAAGTTTCTTCATTGGAAGTACCCACCATAGGACTAAACTGTCCTCCCTCACCACACTAAACCACACATCCAAAGGAGCACAAGATTTACATCTACAGAGAACCCTGGAGATCATTTAGTTCAACACTGTCATTTTTACAGATAAATAAAGTAAGGCTCTGAGAATTAAACAATCTGTCCAAGGTCACACAGGGCTGGTTGCAAAGCTGGTGTTCAAATACTGGTCTTCTGATGTCAAAATTTGGACTCAAATAAAACTAATTTACAAAGCTTCCTAGTTGGTGTTAAAATGCTTTCTGTAGATGATTATTTATTTTGTTTAATATTTCCCAATTACTTTTTCATCTGTTTCTGATACATTCAGGATTATTGTGGGTCCCATGTGGCTTTTAACACCTCTGATCTAGATTAATAATAACTGATATTATTTTAGCATTTTAGAATGTACAAAGCACTTTACATATGACCCTGGCAGGTAGGTGGTACAGTATAGAGGATGCTTGATCTGGAGTCAGGAAGACCCAAGTTCAAATTCAGACTCAGACACCCACTCTCTGTGTCACCCTGAGCAAAGAATTGAACCTCTGGAACTCAGTTTCAGGGAACCAAGATGGTGGAGTAAGAAGTAAATTGCTCTCATCCTCCCTTATTGACCTCTGAAAGCCCAAAAATATTGCCCCAGGAAAAATCCTGGAAGAGCTAAGCCAACAGAAACGTGGGGCACAGCAGTCTTATAGCCCAGGAAGCTTGGGGGATTAAGGGGAAAGCCCCTTCTCTCTCTAGGGGAGGTGGAGCAGTACAGGAGGGGAGGTGTCCCAGCAGGCCAGTGGCAAGTCCCACCTCAGCAATCTAGGGGGAGATCCTGAGCCCCAGGGTGGTGGAGCAGGCAAACACCAACACCAGGATACTTCCCACCTCCCCCTTCCAATGCCTCACAGCACAGGCAGGAGAATCAGTGGACACCAATTTGGAAAACCACTTGTGCTGGCATTCTCCAGCAGCCAAATCTCCTGGTGCTTCAGCACAACTCCAGGAGGCACAACTCCAGGCTGGCAGACATCCTCCAATATTAAACATTAGAGTGCAAGGCCCAGGAAAGCAAGAGCCAAACATTCAAGTGAGAAGCCCAGGTAAGCAGGCATCCCCTAGGGGCCAGACTCCCCATCCCCACCCTGAGAGCTCCAATGTTGGCAACCCAGGTCAGCACCAGTTAAGCTACCAGAGCTGTACAGCCTCCAGGGGATAGCACTTGAGGCCCAGCACACAAAGCCAGTGACCAGTCCCCAGGCTCCCAGCACAAGAAGCTTGGGCCTGTGCCCCCTGTACTCCAGCAGGAGAGCTCAACTCTAAAAGCCAGGAAATAGGCAAACACCATGAGTAAAAAGCATAAATGGACAATGGCCATAGATTCTTGTTATGGGGACAGGGACGATCAAGGCACAAATTCAAAAGAGGATGACATTGTCAATATGCCCACATCCAAAACCTCAAAGGGGAATAGGAACTGGTCTCAAGCCCAAAGAGCCTTCTTGGAAGAGCTTGAACAGGATTTTAAAAGTCAAATAAGAAAGATAGAAGAAAAAGTGAGAAAAGAAATGAGAGGTAGGCAAGAGAGTCAGTAGTTTGGGAAAGAAAGGACAAAAATTGACTGTAGAGAACAAGGCCTTAAAAAATATAATTGATCAAATGGAAAAAAAAAAGCATACTGAGGAAAACAACTCCTTAAAAAACAAAATGGGCCAAATGGAAAATGAGGTACAAAATCTAACAGAAGGAAACAATTTGTTAAAAATTAGAATTGGGTAGGTGGAAGCTTGTCTATGAGACATCAAGACCTGAATCTCTGTCTGCCTCAGTTTCCTCATCAGTAAAATGGGGCTAGCAATACCACCTACTGTCCAGGGGCATTTAGGGTTAGGGATGGCGCTTGTAAAGTTCACATTAATGCTGATTCTCATTATCATTATTATCACCATCATCATCTTGAGCAGGTCAGCGCCCTGTGTGTCAGGTCAGTTTCCTCATCTGTAAATGAGGAGGCTAGATTAGATCATCCCTAAGGACTCTTCTGACCTTGTCTGTGACCTTTCATGAGGGAGATATGATAAATAGAATGTGACTTCATGAATGGAGCGTCAGACTCATCCAGAAGGACCTGGCTGCAAGTCTTGCCTCTGATAACATCCTAGCTTTGCGACATTGGGGAAATCCCATACCCTCTCCATGTCCTTGCCCACTGGTGTCAAACTATAATAGAAATGAGGGCTACCAAACAGTCCATAAGGATCTCCAGGGGCTATGTACGGACTTAATTTGGAAATGCAACATGCTCTCTGTCTTATTATATTTTTATTTATTTTGTTAAATATTTCCCAATTACATTTTAATCTGGTTCGGGCTTCACTGAGGAGTGTTGTGGGCCTGGTGCTCCAAGCAATTGCAAACTTTAACTTTCAGAGAAGGGGCCACTTGCATAGGCGGAGAAAGTCCCATCTCCTGGGAGTTCTCTGGAGCAATGAAATCAGAGGTCCAGGTCCCTGCAACTTCTGACTTGAAATGGAGGACTCTACCCATTACATCCATCTGTGAGCGGGACAAACGTGTATTGTTTGTTTAGGGCTCTCTTTGTACCCTAAAGATACCACAAATGTGTTTCTTCTAATGGCAGCAAAATACTGCATTTGAGGATTGAAGCCGGATTTAAGGCTGCAGTCTATAATGAATCTGAATAATACGGACAAAACTTCCTAGTTGGTGTAAAAATGCTCTCCGTGTATGATTAACGCCATGGCTCCACGTTACCCTGGAGGCATTTCACAGTTCCAAATAAGAGTTTTCCTCTATCAGGTTTCTTTCCTGTGACCTGATAATCTTCCCCCAGGACTTGAGTGAGAGTTACCTCATCCTCTCTGGTTTTGACAAGCTAGGAGAAACACATCTGCATTTGCATTTTCCATTTACTGCTCCCCATATTTTGACTATTTGAATGGCTATGAACCCCACCCCCTCCTTATATTACTAGCTCTCTGCATTCGACCAAATTTCAATATTTATAGCCCAGATGATTCATGGGACATAATAGCTTAGTCCCTTTTTTTCTACCTTCAAAAACAGGCTCCAGGCCTCTCTCTAAGAGCCTATGGGTAATAGAAAATTTTGTCAAATGTATTTACAGCACCTGCCAGCTATTGTGCTTGCTAAAAGCAAACTAGGCTGATAGTTGGGTGAGCTGGGTAACCTGAGGCCATTTGTTAGCAACATTCACGCCACAAATCTATACGAAATATTTGACTGCTTTCCTAGATTGACTGATGTCGTACTTTCCTGGAGTTATGACCAAGTGTGTTTAAATAAGCCTGGGATCAGTTGAATGTAGTTTTTTTCATTATTTTTAACCTGATTAAAAAAAAGTCTTTATGCTTCCCTCAGCCCACTCCCCACCCCCTCAAAAAAACTACACTATGTTATGCATCAAGGAAAATGTATGAAATTAGCACTGCTGAAATTCTGAGTGCCTGCCTCTCTGTTGGTACGCTTGTGTAGCCCAAACCTCCAAAACTGGTCATTCTGGAATATTCAGAATAGGGTTTAACTGTGAAAATAATCCACTTTCTCAGTTTCTGTGCCTTCCTCCACTCTGTGGAGGGCCTCATATATTAGAGAGAGTAAGAACCTGCTTAGGACACACCCAACAGGTGTATCATGCTTTTTGGAATACTCCCACAACATAGCACTCGTGAGCTTGCAGACTGAACCTGAAGGTAGGGGTGGGAGGGTGACTATCTTGGATTCCAGAAGTTATCCTGTGGATACCTACTTCCAACACTATAGTTCACAAGCCCCCACAGATAGTGTTAGAAGTAACTACCCACAGGACAACCGCTAGAGTTCAAGTGGATCGAGCACCCAGCCTGGAGTCAGGAAGACCTGAGTTAAAATTTGAGCTCACTAACTGTATGACCCTGGGCAAATCACTTAACCCTGTTTGCCTCAGTTTCCTCATCTGTAAAATGAGCTGGAGAAGGAAATGGCAAACCACTCTAGTATCTTTGCCAAGAAAATCCCAAAATAGGGTCATGGAGGGTTGGACACAATTGTAACAACTGAATAACAAAAATGCACCAGACATTGTTCTAAGGACTGGGGATGCCAAAAAAAAAAAAAAAAGGCAAAATAAAAATAGACCCTGCTCTCAAAGAGCTCACATTCTAATGGAGGAAACTTGTTTTGGGGGAATTATTTGCACATTAATGCAAATAACTATGTGCATATATAATATACGAAGTTTAAGTAGAAGCTAATCTGGGAGGTGAAGGGGAAATCTAGAAAAAATCTCATGCAGAAGGTGAAATTTCAGCTAAGTCTTGAGAGAAGCTAGGTAAGCTATAGGAATCATAGGTGAAGAGGGAAAGCATTCTAGACATCGGGGACAAGCAATGAAAATGGACAGATGGAGTGAGGAATAGAAAGTAGACTAGCATACTTGGATCATAGAATGTGTGACTGGGGGAACAAAACATAAGGGTAATGGAAAAATAGGAAGGGGTGAGACTGCAAAAGACTGTATTTTACATGAGAAACAGAAGACTTTATAGTTGATTCTGGAAGTAGTTGGAATTTACTGAGTGATGTGGTGAGACCTATGCTTTAAGGAAAATAATTTTTCTCCATCTTTCAATCTCTTGTCCTATCACCAGACAAACCTCAACCCTGAGTTGCCCCCGCCATCCATTTTCTCCAGTCCTTCTTGAATACTGTTGGAAAAGTCACCTATCAGTGTTTATGGGGTCCACTACAAATCTAATCTCAGCCTGGTCCTCATTGCTGCATGGAAATCTTTTCACCTGACCCCTATTGACTCTTTATTAAATTCTCTACAATCAACATTCCAAAGCTTCTCTTCTCTTCTCAAAATCCTGACTATAACCCCCTCTAACTTTCTTCCCCACAATGGAACTCACTTCTCACTATACTGAGAAAATATAAGTTATCCATCAGGAACTCCCTCTTCCCTTCTCAGTATCTCAACCCATCTCCCAGCATCCTCATTCTTTCCCTTTGCCCTAGTCTCTGAGGAGGAGGTGGCCCTTCTTCCTTAAGCAGACTAACCACACTCCATACTGCTTTCTCATATCTCTAGGGGTTTTCCTTCATCATTCATTCTCATTCTCTAATCTACATTCTCTCCTCACTCACTGGATCCTTCTTTGCCGCCTACAAATATACACAGATCTTTCTCATTGTCACTCTACCACTAGGGGTACTCTCTCCTCCTTTCTCCCCTCTAAGCCAGCCCCAGACTACCATTAGCTCATTGTTTGGGTTTTGATGGCTCAGAGTGAGTGTAAATAGCAATTGTTTCTGTTCTGGTCAGAAACTCTGAGGGTCTTCCCTTCCCAGATTGATTCTTTTGTGAAGTCAAAGCAGGTCATCTTTTGCCTCAATCCTTACCTAGTCTTGGATCATTGAATGGGTGTTGCCTCAGACAAATTGAGACCTGGGAAAGACCTTAGTTTAAAAAGGCCAAGGTCTCCCCACTGCATCTGGAGCTGTCTCCAGTCCTCCTAAGCTATGTTTTGCCTCTGGACGCAGGATGACTCTGGAGGAGAAAGTGGGGCTGGTGTCCTTGCACAGCTCTGTCTCACTTAAATCCAATTCACTTGCAAGTCAAGACTCCAGATGTCATTGGCCCTCTTCAACAATGAAGGATGAACAACAGCAACCCAGAATCCATTCTGGCTGCGTGAAGGCTCACGTAGCTTGAATGTAATGGGAGCCATCAGTTCTCTTACTTCTGAAGATCAATTAATCAGTCAACTATCATTTATCAAGCACTTACTATGTGCTAGGCATTTCTAATCACTGTGAATACCAAAAACAGAACAAAAAAAACCCAAAACAAAAAAACAAAACCCAGATGAGATGGTGGACCATGAAGCTTTATCAGCTGCTCTGTCACTGCCTCGTAAGGTTCTCTAGGCTTTACCATCTGCTCTGTCCCTGTGCCCTACAGACTACTGGCACTGTCATATGATTTACTATTGTAACCTACTTCCTTGGGGCTTGTCATCTGCAAGTTGATTGAGTTTTCTTTTTTGTGTTGTCTCCCCCAATTAAAATGTGAGTTCTTTGAGAACAAAAGCAAGGATATCTAGGGTTTTCCCCAGCACCTAACACAGTATTTGGTACATAGTAAGTGTTTAATAAATGCTTTTATATTCCTTCCTTCTTTCATCTTCAGAACAAAACCAAACTAAAAAAACTCGTTCACTTGAATCAACCATCCTATATCTCTCTTTCCTTTCATAGATAAACTCCTAAAAGGGTTAATTTATTCACTGTCTTCATTTCCTCACCTTTTATTTACTTCTCTTCCACTTGTGAAATGTCATTCAACTCCATCATTTAATCAAAATTGTTCTAAGGTTACCAATGATCTTTTCATGATTAAATCTAATGGCCTTTGCTCATTCCTCATTCTATTGACCAATGCAGCTTTTGAAATTGTTGACTATCCTTCCTCCTGGATATTCTCTAATCTCTTGGCTGGTACGACATTGTAAAATCTTGTTTCTTCTCCTATCCAATATCCACAACTCCTCCCTGTCTCTCACCCCACATAGCTGATCAGTGGTAAAATCCTAATGTTTTCCAGGTCTTCTTTCTACGATATCTCACACTTTCCTCCCCTTCTCACTATTCCCACTGCTCTTTCCTTAATTCAGGCCCTCCCTATCTCTTACAAGTTGCCCACTTCCAATCCATCCTCTCTGAAGTAGCCAAAGTGATTTTTCTTAAGCACCTATTTAACCATGCCGTTTCCCTATTCATTAAAGTTCCATGGTTCCCTATTGACTCTAGGACAAAATATAAACTCCACTGGCTTTTAAAAAATGTTCATAACTTCGTCTCAACCTACTTTTCTGGCCTCATTATGTATTACTCCCCTTTCTTCCTGGACTTTCTGCTGTTTCTCACACATGACATTCCATATCCTATCAGGACCATCTCCAGTTGTTCTGATTTATATCTTGCCATTGGATGAAGATGGCTTTGGAGAAGAAAGTGAGGCTGGTAACCTTGCACAGTTCTCCCTCACTTAAATCCAATTCACTTGCAAGTCATGGCATCATCTTTCTGATATCATGGTCCTCTTTGAGAATGAAGGACAACAGCAACCATATCCTATCTCCATGCTTTTGCATTTGCCATCTTCTAAGGGGAGTGGAGGTGAGAGGGGTAGATGGGAAATAGAGGAAGAAGAATCTTAACAGAAACATAAAAAGGGTCCAGATACCAGTGTCTAGTATAGGGAAATATAGAACACATCACAAGATAGTACTGCAAACCAGATTTATCGAGGGGACATAGGTACAATAGAAAAAGGCTGACAGAAAGTTGGGTCCACTGTAGCCTGGATTCCAGAGGATATTCCTCACCTAATAAAGATTGGTGATTTTTATTTTCTGGGTACAGCAGGTCCAAAATTAGCAGAAGGGAATGAGAAGTCTATGCCTGGAGACTGGCATTGATTCGTGTTAGGGTTGTTGGGAGGGGTAGTGCAATGAGGACTTTTAGGGAGCTGGTGACTACAGTTATCCCTTCCACATCCTGGAGTTAGGGGGTAACGCCTCCATGATCCGGAAAATCTGGGTAAAATTCTTTGCCTCCTTTTGTACCAGAGAAGAAGTCTGAATTATTATGGCATAAAAATATGTTGACATTATGCAATACTACACATATATTTTATGCATTTCTGAGCTTCTAAACTTTTTCTGTGCCATCTCCTGGCCTTCATGTGTTATCTGTGGCTTCTGTAAAACTCCCCCAAATTTCCCATTTAATTTCTTATGGTGAACCAAGATATAGTGAAACTGTGGTCGGGAAAGTTGCATCGTGTAAGGGATAACTGTAGTTAAGTTTAAACTCCCCACCAGGGGGAGGAGTAGGGCTTTGGGACACTACTCCTGGTCTTGCTCTGACAGGGTGACTCAGAAGCTTTGAGCTTCCCTGGAGCATTTTTTTTTTTATTGGGGTGGGGAAGCTACTGGAGCCATTACATAGTGGGAGCCTGGAATATACTCCCTTCTTAGTTCTACCTCTTAGAATCTTACTCTTCTTTCAAAACTCAGTTCAAATGTCACATTCTACATGAAGCCCTTCATTGAGATCCCCTAGCCACTAGGGTCCCCTCTCTTTAAACCACCTTGCATTCGCTTCTCATTTATTCTGTTAATATTTATATATGTACATGTTATCTTTCCCAATAAAATGGAAGCATCTTGAGAGCAAGGACTTTTCCAGTTTTGCTTTTGTATTTCCAGGGCCTAGCACATGACTCAGCATAGCGGATGCTCAATAAACGCCCATTGATTGATTGAAATTGTTTCCTCACTATTGTAAGCAGGCTGATTTCATGATGCAAAGTGAAGTGAGAAGATCTAGGAGAACATAGTATAGAGTAACTACAATATTGTATGATGACCAATTGTGAATGACTTAGCTATTCTTATCGATGCAATGATCCAAGATAATTCCGAAGAACTCACAATGAAAAATTGCTATCTACCTTCAGAGAAAGAACTGATGGAATCTGAATGGAGGGCAAAGCATACTTGTCTTCATTTGTGTGTGTGTGTGTGTGTGTGTGTTTTTCCTTTGGATCTGTGTCTTCTTTCACAACATGACTAATATGGAAATGTTGCATGATTGTACAGGTATAATCTACATCAAATTGCTTACTGTCTCAGAGAGTAAAGGAAGGGAAGGAGAGAATTTGGAACTCAAAATTATTTTAAAAAATGAATGTCAAAAATCGTCTTTATGTGTAATTGGAAAAAATATTATTAGAAAAAGAAACTGTTTCTTCATCTGTAAAACTATATAGTAGCACTAGAGCAGGTGTTCTTAACCTTTTTTGTGCCATGGGTGCCTTACGCAGTCTGGTGAAGCCTATGGACCCCTCCTCAGAGTAATGTTTTTAAATGTATAGAATAAAATATTAAGATTACAAAGGAAATGGATATTAAAATATAGTTATCAAATTTTTAAACAAGTTCAAAGACACCAAGTTAAAATACCGGGGTTCTTTTCCCTCTCTAAATACTATGAACATAAGATCCAATGTCTTTCTACTGTATCCACAAAAATATTATGTGAAACTTCTTTCAAATGACTTGTTAAAATTCATCTATGACATTTTCTTACCATTGAGATAGTTTATCAGATTAACTTTAGTAGATCACAGAGCTCAAAGGGGATTGGATATAGGACAGAAAAATTCTTAGGAATAGGAGCTTGGAGAGCAGGTAAGAAGAGTCAGAGTAGAGGGAGAGAATAGGATGAGGAAGTATCAAGAAGAAGATGAAGGGAGAAGCAACGATGTGAATGGAGTAGACACCCATGCATAATGGGGAAAGGGGAAAAGCATTTATCAAGCACCTACTATGCACCAGGCACTGTGCTAAGTGGTTTAGAAATATAATTTCATTTGATCTTTATAACAATCCTGGGAGGTAGGTGCTATTATCTCCCCCATTTTAGAGTTCAGGAAACTGAGGCAGAGGTTAAGTGGCTTGCCCAGGGTCACCCAACTAGACAATGTCAGAGGCTAGATTTGAACTCAGGTCCTGACTCCAGGCCTGGTACTCTATCCACCGCAAAATCTTGCTACTAATTCCTCCAAGCAGTAGTGGGACTTCAAACTATCCCAATTAGGTGTTGCCACTTAATACATTTTTTCTACCTGTTTTCTTTCTTTTTTCCCTTTAAGTCTATTCTGTGGTTCTTGTTCTTCTTTTCGTCATTCCTTTTACCTTACTTTATTATGCAGTACTGTATTATGGAGAGATACTGTTGTGCAGTGGAGACAAAAGACCCAGGTTCAAATTCTGGCTCCCACACATATTATCTATATTAGCTCATGCTCTTCATCTGTCAAATGAGGATAATCATATACCTACTCTTGCCTACTACACAGGATTATTGTAGGAATAAGGTAATAACCACGATAGCTGACATTTACATAGTGTAAAGAATTTACAAAGTGATTTTCCTCTATTACTCATCTGACCCTCCTAACCACTTTGTGGGCAGCCAGAATGCTTTTTAATTGTAAAGAGCTATATAAGCATGGCTTGACTGAACTAGACCAGGATGTCTGCCTTTGAGATCATCAGAGCTTTGGCTAAATTCCAGAGATGGGGGGTGGGGGGGAGGACACAGGTAGAAGGAAGGAAGGGCTGGAGATCCAGTGCTGAGACGGATATAAAATAGACACCTGTAGATATGTCCCAAACAGCACTTATTCACTTCCCCAAGCTTCACAAGTTAGAAAGCAATTAACTTGGCTAATTAAGAAACATTCTAGAGGGGCCCCTGCTATTCTAGAAAATACTCCAAAGACTATTTCCCATCAACTTACTGAATGGGCCTCAAACCATTGTGAAGGATTGTGAGGTTTGGAAGGAGATAAAAACTAATTAAGAAGATGCTCTGGGAAGAGTCCCTTGCAGAAAACAAAAAGCCTTCGAATTCTATCAAGCAAAGAGAGCTGGAAACTCAGTCCCAGGGGATCATAAAATCACAGTTGAACCTGGAGATGATGAGGTTGTTATTGTGTTGATTCTTAAGAAATATGGCTTTAACAGGATCAAAGAGAAAGGCTCCTCTAATCCTCTCCATTTGGGATGTCAAGAAGTGAGTGAGGGTAAGGAGCTGTCCATGACAAGCACCAACCTACAGAAAAGATTTTTGATGTAGAGAGAAAAGGGAAAGTCAGAACCCACCTATGTTCTCTCCTGTGCCCAGAAATGACTGCATGACAAGGGTAAGGGCTCCTTCCTAAAAAAAGAAAAGAAAAAGAAAAAGCACTGAGTCATTTGTAGTAGGTGGTTAATAAGATGAGCTGGTATTATTATGGTGCCTCTGACATGCCCACTTACACGGTACTGTGGTTCTATATGCAGGGAAATTAAGAGCCTCATTCCATCTGTCTGATGGAAGTTAGATTAATAAATGTGCTGTCCTTCAGAAAAGAAACTGGTGTTACTGATTCACCTGCAGCAGGACATAGTTTTGAGTTTTCATAGTTTGATTCCCTGCTCCCCGTAGAAGAACACCTTTCATGCTCTTCCCTGCAGGTTCAAGGCAGTTGAGATCAGTTCAGAATGGTCAAAACCAACGGAGATTAGAAATCTGTTTGAATCAGTTTAAGACTCCAGACATATCATATATTTGTGCCTTCATTTCCTCACCTGTGAAATGAAAGAGGTTGAACTCGATGGCCTTCCAGTTCAAAACCTTGTGTCAACAACCCAGCTGGCAGCTTCTGTGGGCGTATAAGATTCACCCACAGCCAACACCCAGAAAGCTGCCAACAGCACAGGTTCTTTCGATCTGCTTAATTAAGGAAAGCAAGGTGAAGGGGTTGACAAGCTTACTTTTAATTCAAATATCATTCAGTTAGTTCAGGGGAAAAAAACCAGCACCCTGAACTTCAAAACAAAATGCAAATTACAGACATCAATAGACTTTGTCTGATTCAAGTCCCAACAGATAGTTACCAGAGTTCAACAAAGTTTCAACATCCGGGTTTACAAGCTGGAGGGCTCCTTAACTACAGCTGCCCGGAGTCTCCTCATCAACACCATCTCCAGAGCCCCGCACCAATAGCTCTGTCCTCCCTTCTTATAGGGCTTTAGACATCATCAGACATCATCTGAATCACCAGAGCTCAGGCTCTGGTGATTGGTTCTTGAGTTGCCCCTCCCCTTAGGACCCTGGGATGTTCACATCCACATGGATTACATTAACACCTAATGGGGTTTGGGCCTGGGGATTAGCACCTAGTAAAGCTCACTGAGATAAATTGAGTCACTCAAAGAAAACAAAGACAATTCTGGTTACAAACCTATGACTCAATTTTCGAATCCCAGTTAAATAGGAATAAGACAAAGTCTAAAAGCACTAAAGGGAAAAACATCTGAAAAAGTCTAAAAGGATCATGGGGTCATCCTTGGAGAAAAGACATCTGACTTGCAGAGGTTTCTCTGAAACTTCAGATCGTTTCAATATTCAGCTATTGGGACTCTTGAGGTTCTAAGTTTCTAACAAGAGCTCTTTCATCCATGGCTGGGGCTAGACATTCACACAAAGAAGGAATTTCTTTTCTTTTTTTAGGTTATACATATGCAGTCACGCAAAGCATATTTCCATATTAGCCATGTTATGAAAGAAAACAGACAAAAAACCCCAAGAAAAATAAAATAAAAAAAGGATGCTCAAATCTGCATTCAGACTCCCAACAGTTCTTTCTCTGGAGATGGACTAGCAATTTTCATCATAAGTCCTTCAGGGTTGTCTTGAATCATTGTATTGCTGGGAGTAGCTAAGTCATTCACAGATGGTCATCATATACTATTCCTGTCACTGTGTACAATGTTCTCCTGGTTCTGCTCATTTCACATTGATCAGTACATGCAAATCTTTCCATGTTTTTCTGAGAGCTTCTTGCTTGTCATTTCTCATAGGACAATAGTATTCCATCATAATCATATACCACAATTTATTCATCCAGTCCCCAATTGATAGATATCCCCTCAATTTCCAAGTCATTGTTACAATTAAAAGAGCTGCTATAAATAGTTTTGTATATATAGGTCCTTTCCTTATTGATTTTATCTCTTTGAGATACAGACCTAGTAGTGGCGTTGCTTGGTCAAAGGATATGTGTGGTTTTATAGCCCTTTGGGCTTAGTTAAAGGAAGAATCTCTAAAGCTCTTGATGTTGGAGGAATTTCTGACCACTCTGCCTGTAGAGATCAGTATGAACTCTTAACATCCAGTGGTAATGAGGGTCTGGACATGCTGAAATGTCATTTCTCAATGTGGAGGATGCTAGTGAGCTATTTCAGAGAGACTAGTGATGACTTGTAAGAGAAATGCCTTATAGAGACACATCGTAGAGCTGATGTATCTGTAATTGATTCTGGTCAGTCAACCATGTGTTAAAGAAGAGGCTCTCTGGAAATGCCTCCAAACACCTGTAAAAATGGCTTTGAATGAATTCTAGAGCTGCAGACCCCACGAAATAACAGAAGGAAGCATGTCTCCAGCCCAGGACACCCTGGATGGTCACTGAGAAGGGTCTATCACACTGTGCTGGAAGAAGAGTGCAGCCCAGCGTGGGCCACGGCAGGACAGACCAGACTAGAAGTTGGCATGGTGGAGCAGGCCTTAGGGCCATGAATCATTGAGCTATGGCAGTTACCAGACTTCTCAACGCACAAATGACAAAGACCAATGAGCAGGTTAGTGGGAAAACTGCTGGATCAGGGTGAGAGTGGTCAGGCCCCAGTGCTGGGGATGGTGGAGGTGGCACCAAGGTGGCAGTGGCAGCAGACAGAAGCTCCAGTGGCTGCTTCCAGAGCTCCAGTAACAGCTGCTTCTGGAGTCCCTGGCCCACATGGTGGGAGGAATGAAGAGGCAGACCAGAGCCCAACTGCAAGGAATACTTTGCTGGCACAGAAGCAGCTTTGTCCTGCTTGGATCTCAGTCACATTTCTGGTTGGTGGTTCTTTGGGGAGGAGGAATGCTGGTATGGCAGAACTTGCTGTGTAGAAATAGCTCTGAAAACAGCAGTTCTTGGACCCTAAAGCTTGGAACAAAGTACTCTCTACTCTACAAGCAGTCATACCCTGACAAAAAGCTCAAAGGTCAATTAGTGGGCTGGGAACATGACCAGGCAGTACAAAAGAACTCAGACTCAGACTCAGACTATAGAATCCTTTTTTGGTGACAAAGAAGATCAAAACATACAGCCAGAAGAAGTCAATAAAGTCAAAGAGTCTACATCAAAAGCCTTCAGGAAAAACATGAACTGGTCTCAGGCCATGGAAAAGCTCAAAAAGGATTTGGAAAAGCAAGAAAGAGAAGTAGAAGAAAAATTGGGAAGGGAAATTAGAATGATGCATGAAAACCACTAAAAACAAGTCAATAACTTGCTAAAGGAGACCTAAAAAATACTGAAGAAAATAACACCTTAAAAAATAGACTAATTCAAATGGCAAAAGAACTCCAAAAAGCCAATTGAAAGGCAGAATTACTCAAATGGAAAGGGAGGTCTAAAAGACCACAGAAGAAAATACTACCTTAAAAATTAGATTGGAGCAAGCGGAAGCTAGTGACTTGATGAGCAATCAAGATATTATAAGACAGAATCAAAGCAATGAAAAAATGGAAGACAATGTGAACTATCTCATTGGAAAAACCACTGACCTGGAAAATAGATCCAGGAGAGATAATTTAAAAATTATTGAACTACCTGAAAGCCATGATCAAAAAAAGAGCCTAGATATCATCTTTCAAGAAATTATCAAGGAGAACTGCCCTGATATTCTAGAGCCAGAGGGTAAAATGAAAATTGAAAGAATCCACAGATCACCTCCTCAAAAAGATCCCAAAAAGAAAACTCCTAGGAATATTGTCACCAAAAGCCAGAGTTCCCAGGTCAAGGAGGATATACTGCAAGCAGCCAAAAAGAAACAATTTGAGTGTTGTGGAAACATAATCAGGATAACACAAGATCTAGCAGCTTCTACCTTAAAGGATCAAAGGGCTTGGAATATGATATTCCAGAGGTCAAAGGAGCTAGGATTAAAACCAAGAATCACCTACCCACCAAAACTGAGTACAATGCTCCAAGGCAAAATATGGATTTTCAGTAAAATAGAGGACTTTCAAGCTTTCTTGAAGAAAAGACTAAAGCTGTGTAGAAAATTTGATTTTCAAACACAAGAATCAAGAGGAGCATGAAAAGGTAAACAAGAAAGAGAAATCATAAGAGACTTACTAAAGTTGAACTATTTTGTTTACATTCCTACAAGGAAAGACGATGTTTGTAATTCATGAGATTTTTCTCAGTATTAGGGTAGTTGAAGGGAATATATATATATATATATATATATATATATATATATATATACACACATAATATGTATATATATATATACACATATATAATATAATATATATATTATATATATATCATATATATATATAATACATATATATAGACAGGAGGCACAGGGTGAGTTGAATGTGAAAGGATGATATCTAAAAAATAAAATAAAATTAAGAGGTGAGAAAGGAATATATTGAGAGAGGGAGAAAGGGAGAGATAGAATGGAGTAAATTATCTCACATAAAAGTGGCAAGAAAAAGCAATTCTATTGGAAGGGAAGAGGGAGCAGGTGAGAGGGAATGAGTGAATCTTGCTCTCATTGGACTTGATTTGAGGAGGGAATAACATACACAATCAATTGGGTATCTTACCCCACAGAAGAGCGGGGGGGAAGGAGATGAGAAAGTGGGGATGATAGAAGGGAGGGCAGATCGGGGTAGGAGGCAATCAAAGGGAAACACCTTGGAACAGGGACAGGGTCAAGGGAGAAAACTGAATAAAGGGGGACAGGACCAGATGGAGGGAAATATAGTTAGTCTTTCACAGCATGATTATTGTGGAAGCGTTTTGCATATTGATACATGTGTGGCTTATGTTGAATTTCTTGCCTTCTTAGGGAGGGTGGGTGGGGAGGGAAGAGGGGAGAGAATTTGGAACTCAAAATTTTAAAAGTAGTTGCTCAAAAAAAAGTTGTTTTTGCACACAGCCGGGAAATAATACATACAGGCAATGGGGTATAGAAATCTATCTTGCTGCACAAGAAAGTAAGAGGAAAAGGGAGTGGGGTGACAGAGGGGAGGGCTGCCTGGAAAACATAGCAATCAGAATATATGCCATCTTGGAGTGTGGGGGAGGGTAGAAATGGGGAGAAAATTTGAAACTTGAAATGTTGTGGAAATCAATGTTGAAAACTAAAAATATCAAATAATAAAATATGGAAAAAACAAAAAAAGAAGAGGTTCTCTGGTTGCATTGGCATTTTATAAGTCCTGTTAGTTTCATTTATGAGCCCTTTGCCTCAGTCCTCTTGTGGGAGCTCAGAGACTTGTGTAGGAATGGAGCCTATGACCTTGTGAGTTTGAAAGTTCAGAGGGTATCCAATTTTTGCAGAATTGAGATTGCAGCTAATGCAGCATTGATGTCCCATGAAGAGAGTGGAGCTTTCCTCTGAATCTCCTTAATCCAGACTATAGGTTTTATCCTTAATCCAGACTATTGGTTTTATAGCTAGCAAAGGCTGAGGAGCAAGGATGACATTTGGAAGTGATCTTCAGAAACCCAACTTAATGAGAGTGAGAAACAGGCTCCTCTGGCAGACCATATCTAGACATGTACTTGGTGGGATCAATGCTACTGTAGCAAGGCTGTCCCTATGGGAATGTTTTTGTGGCTTGAAGTGGGGAAGAATAGACATCTTCAGCCTCTTCTCTCCCCATCCTTCTCCAAGGGAGACTTTAATTCCTTCTAGGAGGGGAAGCAGAAACTTTCTACTCAGAAACGCGGCCATTCTGCTACGCGGGGAAGAGATGGAGAGAGAGCGAGAGCGAGAGCGAGAGAGAGAGAGAGAGAGAGAGAGAGAGAGAGAGAGAGCCAGGCTAGAATTATATCTTTGCTCCCTTAAATATTAATTAACAGGATATGATTTTCAGCTTCAAACTAAATTTCTAATCTCTGTTCATTAATGAGAGAAAGCAGGACTCCAGACTTTATATCCAAGGCTTGCTTGATTCCCTTTCCACAAAATATTAGCTTCACAGTGAACATACAGAGCATTTAGCAAAAAACTCATTTATCCAAGTCAATAGCAAAACAGAAACCACAGAAAGTATACGTGAAAGAATTATATACCAGATGTCAAGATATTAGGAGACACCCTGTTTTCCAGAGCTAAGGCCAGCAAGCAGGCTGTGCCCTGAACTTGGCATAACAACAATCCTTTGTGCTCACTCTCTGGATGATCTCAGCCACAGCAAAATTCCAGAATTGTTTCATATAATTATTGTGTTTCTTTGACCAGCACCATGTGTTCTCTGAGCCCAGTCAAGTAACTACTATGTGGTTGTGAAGCCCTGTTATGAATCAAACTTGTTGCTGTCACCCCTCATTGTCAGGGCTACCGCTCACTGCCATTGGTATATTGAGATTTGGTCACACTAAAGAGGGTTCCCCCACTAGAGGAGGGGTCCCAGAACATGTGTCTTTGTTTGCATGCCATTTCCCTCACTTTGAAATTAAACTTCTATTTGAGTCCTGATTCTCCTCTCTCTAGCCTGTTCTGTTTAGCTCTGGCTCAGGGTTAGGGTTAGGCCAGTTTCATCTGGTTAACACAGAAAATGAACAAATGGTCACTGTGTTCCTTTATGCATGGTACAGGAGAAAGAACACGGACTATGGAATCACAGTACTTGGGTACAAATCCTGATTCTGACACTAATTACCTGTGTGACCCTGGGCAAATCACTTCATCTCCCCAGCCTCCGTTGTTTTTATCTGTAAAATGGGAGGTTTGTACTAAATGGTCTTTGTAGTCCTTTCCATCTCTAGAGCTCTAATCCTATGACAGTGATGACTAGACCTTTCTCAAAAGGAGCTCTACATAGAACTTGTTCTTCCTAATTTTTTGGGGGGGGGCAGTAAGCAGGAAGGAATTGAATTCAAGCTCTATGGGCCCATGCCTGAAATACGTTCTGTCCTCTCTTTTGCCTCTTTGAATTTCTATTTTCCTTCAAGCTTCGGTTTGGGGCAACATCTTACACCAATGGTGTCATGCTCCAATAGAAACAGAACCACTAAACTATGTACAAGGATCTGTATGGGCCTCATGTTGACTTCGTTTAACAATGTGATATCACGTATATTTCATTGTAGATTTATTTATTTTTTTTAAATATTTCCCAATTACATTTTAATCTTGTTGTGCCCAGAAGTGGGAATGTTGTAGGCGTGTTTGACACCTCAGTCTTTCACCAACCCTTTTCTGATTTGTGCCCTTCCAACTTCTCCCACTAAATTCATTTGCATATATTTTATATTTAATTATCTGTGTATATATTGTATCTTTCCCTCCTGCTCCATGAGTTTAGATAATAATTTGTTGGCTATTTTTTGTCTTTGTATGGTAAGTGTTTAATAAATGTTTCAAATTAAATTAAATCAAACTATTCCCCTCGTAAGTCTGTCTGAAGCTGGGAGTGCTCTCCATTGCCTTGGAACAGAATGAAGTCAACTGGTCTACACAGGGATGAATCCATGAACCAATTATAAGAATTAGAACCAATCCTTAATTGAGTGAACAAACCATCCAAGTCAATATTAACATAATCTTGTCATAAGTCACTTGTCTGCTCAACACAAATACGCAATCTAAATCAGGTTTCAATGATCATATACTACCTTCCCATAGTAAAAGTAGGCCCTGGTAATGGTGAAGATGTAGACTTGTAGCCTCCCCCAAAGTTCTTGGAGTCTCCCAGGATTTCTGATTACCTCCAACTCCTATCCTGAGGATATATAGGAATGGCTTGTCCCAGTACCATCATGTGCTTAGGAATAGCACTGTACTCATGGATCAGAGCGTGTTCCCATGCTGCTCCTATTTGGAGGTTAGGAGCAGCAGTAACGTGATCTCAGTCTGAGAGTTCTGGGCTGGGAGGATGTTGTATTGTCAAGCCTACTAGAAAGGGGCATGAACTGGCAGAGGGAAATAAATAACCTTAGAGCCATCTTTGACTCGTTTCCTTGCCTTGTCCCCCAGACACTTAGTCACCAAGTCCAGTCAGTCACCCAAGCTCCAGGTCCTCGTCATCTCACCCCTAAAATTCAATAGCTGCCTCTCTGTTCTATCTGTCTCCATTTTCCATCCCCCTTCCAACCATTTAAAAAAAATCCTATTGTCTACATTCAACCCACTCTGTGCCTCGCTATCAGATCAATTTTTCTCAAATCCCATTTTTTACCTGTCATTCACCTCTACTCCCATTCCAAGAGGCTTGACAACTCTTCATGGCCTACAGAATAAAGCCAAAGTCCTCAGTCTTAGGTCCTCTACAATGTGGTCCTCATGCATGGAGGAAGTGGGGCAGTGATTGTCTTGATTTTGTCTTTGTATTTGCAGTGGCTAGCATAGCACCTATAGTATACTTTAAGTATACTTAAAATATTTTTAATTGACTTGAAACTATTTTCTTCTTTCTTTTAAAACAATTAAATTAGCTAAAGACTTATTAGTTATGTTAGTCTTCTCTTTACCATTTACTTTAATATTCTTTATCTCTTCTATAATCTTTTTATTTATTTTTTTATCTGGTTCTCCAATTTTCAAGAATTCTCTTATGTTTCCTTTGGATTTGCTAACTTATTGATTCTCTGATTTTTAAATTTTATGTCCAGTTCATTAATCTACTTTTCCTATTTTATTAATGTATGTTTCAGGAGATAATTTTTTTCCTCTGAGAACCTATTTAGCTACATATTACTGTCTCATTGCTTTTTTTCCCTTTCCCCTGGTCACAAAAGCCATTTCCCTTCTAACTGACTCTGACTCCATCTTCTACCCCAATCTCCCCTCTTAAAAAATTTTGATCTATCTTCTCCAAATGGCTGGGCAAAACCAATGTTTTCCGTATCATGAGTGTGTGTGTGTGTGTGTGTGTGTGTGTGTGTGTGTGTGTGTGTGTGTGTGTGTTTCAGACTGAGCCACTGTTGGGTGGGAATAGGGCAGGAATACTTCAACTGAACCCTGAAATATAAATCTGTGAGGTTTGTCTTGCACTGAATGAAGCCACTAGACTGGTGGGAAGAATGAATGGGAGTTTTAAGCATTTAAATCTCTGATGTAATTTCTTCCGACTTTTATCTTGAGTTGTGCATTTGTCTTCTTATCTTGTGTATTCAATTTTAGTTGCTATAGACTTGGTACATTTTTCCTTCTTTTGAGGTTTTTCAGGTTGGGGAGTTATGGGGAAAACAATCACTCCACCATTCTTTGTCATCCTTAATAATTTTTAAGAGTGTGAAGGGGTCCTGGGACCACAAAGTTTGCCCTGGTCTGTACTGTTAACTCACCACTCATAGGCTACCTGGTATATAATTAGTTCTTTTTATGGCTCTGTATTGTCTCTCAATTAGACTGTAAGCCCCTTGAAGATAGGACCCTTATCTTGTAACCTCAGCACAGTGTTTGGCACTTAGTCTGTATTTCATGAATATTTGTTAATGATGGCACAGCTGGGCAACCATTGGAATGCACTGGCTAGGAAGTCAGACCATAATCCCTACCTATTCCCCTCCCTTTAGAGCTTCTCTCACTCCTATTACCTTGTGGGCCCCAGTGTTATTATTATTAGTAAGGCAGAACCAGAAACTACAAAACCTTGTTGAAGGAGGATGTGTGGGAGTCAGAGCCTAAGAAGCAAAAAATAAAAGGGGAAAAAATAAAGTGGGAAGGAAACAGGTGACTTTAGGAAGAAGAATCAGTTAAGGAACAGAAGAAAAGAACAGAGGAGAGAGAGAAACTTTCTGCTGAAAAAAGATAAATCTTATATTGTTAAATGTACCCCAAAGCAAGAAATTTCTCTGGTCAGTAAGAAAACCGTTCTAAATTCTCCAATGTGGTGCTTGAAATTATTGTTAGGAAATTTAAGCCTTTTCTTTGAGAGGGAGTGTGGTATGGTGGGAAGGTTTCTGGGTCTGGGGTCAGAGCATGGGTTCAAATCCTAGTTCTTATCAGTTACTCTCTGTGTGATCTTAGGCAAACCTCTTAAACTCTGATCTCAGTTTCTCTTTTCATTAAATGAGGGGCAGAGTAAATGGTCTCTGAGGTCCCTTCCAGCTCCAATACTATGAAAGCATTGGGGAATGAGACAGTAAACTGAGACACAGGACCCAAACACTACAATTGGGTTACAGAGTAGGAAGCTGGTTGGTTCTTCTTCTTTGTGCTTGAAGAGGACCAAAATAATGTCACTATTTGGGGTCAAGGTACATATGGTGTGTCTAATTGTGGCAGCTCAAACCAATACGAGCTCAGAAGGCTCTACCACAGGTTGGGCACAAATAGTCCATATGAACATTTGGAGTAAAGCTTCTCTAAATTTGCTCATCTCAAGTTTCTTTTGAGCTATTTCAATGCCTCTTATAGCATGGCATCTTCTTTGATGCTGGTGCTTCATGCTGTGCCATGTCTCATAATCAATTCCAAATTTCTTCAGATAGACCTTGAGAACGTTCTTATATTGCTTCCTCTGACCTCAATGTGAATGATTTCCTTGTGTGAGTTTTCCATAAAAGTTTTTTAGACAGAAGTACAAAAGTCTGACATTTGAACAATGTGGCCAGCCCATCAGAGTTACACTCTCTGCAGTAGAGTTTGAATGAAGTAGGACACGGGAGAATCAGAGAAGAATTCAGTTATCACAATAAGCCTTCAAGGTCAGAGCAGGACTTATGCTGCACTCCTCCAAAAGAGGGATTCCCTATAGATTGTGAGGTTCCTCAGTGTTGCCCATGGCATTATGTTGATTTCACTGAGTCTTACGCTAGAAGAAACTCTCTTTAAAAAAGATTGGCCTAGTAATTCACAAAAGAAAAACCCAATGGGGAAGAGAAAAAAAAAACCAAGCATTTATTAAATATTAGTTATGTGCCAGGCACTGTGCTAAAGCACTTTACAAACATTATCTCAGTTGAATCTCACAACAACTTTGAAAGGTAGGCATGATTGTTATCCCCATTCTATAGTTCAGGAAACTGAGTCAGGAAGAAATTATATGGTCCCACAGCTAGTAAGCATCTGAGGCTGGATTTGGACTCAGATCTTCCTGACCCTAAGCCCAGAACTCAATTCACTTCACCACCTAGCTGGGTAAGAATGCCACTTACCCAGATTATGATGTGTAGTTGAAGGCACAGCCCATAGAATTGGTTAGTGAATATGGATAATGATCTGGACGCAGAATTGAATAGGAAGAACTTGGGCTTGATTTTGTTTGGGAAATTGTCCAACAGCTTTCAATGACCTCTACTGCAAAAGCCCTTACTTTAAACACCCATATTGTCTCAATGATTCTATATGGCTAAAGAATTGTGAAACACCAAAATCCTCAATGAGTCAAAATTGAAGGAGACCAAAAGGGCACTGGAGAAACATCTGGTGGGATTTCCTACTGGGAATAAGTAGAGATAAGGCTATGGACTGAACCTTTTGGTTTCAATGGTATAGGGAATTCAATTTACCCAATGCTTTAAGATCTCATTTGATCCTCACTATAACCCCGGGAGGTAGGTGCTATTATCATCTCCATTTTACAGAGGGAGAAACTGAGGCTGAGAGAGGTTAAGAGACTCACCTGGGGTGACAGCCAGTGTCCGAGGTAGGATTTGAACCTATGTCTTCCTGACTCCAAGTCTAGCACTCTATGGTCTGCGACATCAAGCTACCTAAGATAACAGATTTAGAGCTTGAAGGGACCCAGATGTCATTGAGTCCAGGTAAGGACACTGTATGATTCCTTGTCATACGGGTAAAGAAACTGATTTACCCTAGGACACAGACAAAGGAGCTCCCTCTACCAATGGTAGCACCTTCTCCACAACATTTTAGAGCAGAGGTGTCAAACACACTTCTGGCTGAGGCATCAGCCCACATCACTCCCTGATATGGCAGAACCAGATTAAAATGTAGCTCTTATCTGATCTTAATATGTTGATGTACTAATTTTAAAAAAAGAATCTGATTCTAGTTTGTGTCACCCTAGGCAAGCCACTTAATCTCTGTGGGTCTTGGTTTTCTCATCTGTAAATGAGGGGCTTGAGCTCTATGGCCTCTAAGGACCCTCCCAGCTCTGAATAGTTCTGCCTGCTCTGTACTGCAGTGACACTGATCCAATGCTGATAATTATGTTGAGACTGGAATGGGCTTAAGGACATTTATTATGATTTTGGGGTAGTATTTTCAGCCTCGTTGGTCAAATTTTAAGTTTCACAACTTGTTGATTTTATCCCTTTCTAGATTCAGGGAAACTGCATGAGACCTTGATACTCACAAGCCTTTAGAAGTGGCTCTCGTGTTTAGGTCTCTTGTACTCACCCAAGGAAGTCAAACTTAATGACACTAGTCAGAAAGGTTTATCTTTGATTGGAAATAAAGAGTCTAATTTGTCTTCACCTAATTCAGATATGATTTCCCAATTTGTCAGGCCAGGGATGGATGTGTCCAATTGGAGGAACCCAATTAAATGCTCTTCAGTGTTGTATTGGTAACAGATGTGCAGTATTGACCATTCTAAACAAAAGTGATAGTTACATGCTGTTCATCCTGTATAATAAGTGAACTGAGGACACAGTTCTCTCAATAATAAGCTCCAAGCTTCCTTGAGTAAGGAGCAAGGGAAATCCTTTTTTTTAAAGTATAATTAAAACATAAGCAAGGAGATGATTTGAAATTCCCTTTCTGTTCAGCAATCAATTGATTTTCATTTTGAATTTTAATTCTCTGATGATTTATCTGCAGGCATGTTCATTATCAGAATTCAGAGCTTGCTAGAGCTTTCTCCTTTAGCTGAGCTGTACGTGTCCCCATGGTACCCAGAAATAAAGCCTTCAAGTAGCAGAAGCTAAAATGATTAAATCTGACTTTCTCGTACCTTACCGACTATACTAGCAGATGGCCATGTCTCTGATTATTGGATAAGGTAAAACAAATACATGCTCTCATTGTGGGGAGGGGAGACTTGGGGGGATGCTTAACAGATATTAAAACAAAGGTTTTCAAGACACCATCTGCAGCAATTTCCTTGCTAAAAGCACCTGCTCCAATGGGTTTAAAGTAGTTGGATTTCTCCTTATTGCATATCTAATGGATCCATTCACAAGTCAATCTGAAGCTATTAAGAAAGGAGGCTCTTAATGCCTTCTATGTCCTTCTGGCCAGGTCCTGAAGTGATCTTGGTGGGTCAGAATGGTGAAATGTTGTCTTTGTTCAAAGAGTGTTTCTTGAGTGCCTACTATGGGAAAGGTACTTCACTAGACTCCGTGGAAGATACAAAAATAACTGAGATATAGCACTTGCTTTCAAGGGGCTTACACTTCTGGGCAAAGTTGTTGCCTTATATATCAATAAGGCCTTTTGGTTTAGTATTTTTATTCCTAGCACCTAGTATAGTGACAAGCACATAGCAGGTGTTTGTTAAATGCTTGTTGAATTAAGCTGGCACAGTTAACAGAGTTTTAATTAATGCCAGAGCTTTGACTAAAGCTCTAATTTCTAGATTTCCAGTTTTCATTCCATCAAATAGATATGATCATTTCCCCTGTTCACTCCATTTTGGGAAGTGACTTTTCCCAGTGACCACAATTGTCAATCCATTACTGTCTCAGAAACTCGACCTTTGTCATTTCATCAGTGGGGAAGAGGATGTTAATCAAAGAGGCCTAGCTGGCTTCCCCTAAGTTAGCACATAGTCTCAGGATATGGCCTTTAATAATTTATGAGACAGTTTTCAAGAAACTGTTATATACCCTTAACTTATAGGATAGTCTGTGAGTGACTTTTAGGTTCCTCTTTTACAATCTTACTTCCTACTATGGTTATTTAGCTAAGAAGAATAGTGTAGCTATGTAACAACTTACTAACTGGGGTAGTGGTGGTGATGGTGGTGGTCAGGGGCACTAAGACAAGATATAATTTCAACACAGAAGGGTACAGGGAAGGAATTGTTGGAAAAAGAGATAAAACCCCCAGGTATGTCAGCCCCTCCTCAACCCATGGGGAACTCCTAGTGGTCCCATTCCTTCAGTTATAAACTGAGAGTGCCAGGACTGAGAACATACATTGTTTACAGCCACACCTGGATCACAGCCAGAGCAAAAAGAGAGTTTAGAGATCGTTTGTGCCAGATCTCATTTTACTGAAAAGAAAAAAGGTCTAGAGAAGTTAAATGACTTAACAAGCTCATGCAGTTAGTGGCAGCACCAACACTAGAACCCGGGTCTTTTGATTTCCAGACCAGTGATATACCAGACTGTCTCTCCAGACTCAAATTAGCAAAATGTTCTCAAGATGTTACTCCAGCAGCAAAGTCACTTCCAGAAACCTTCCCTCTTCTCTACTACCCCATCATTAACCTGTCACACTACCTTTTCTCTCTCTACATTGGTTGGGAAGTTCATGAGGATGCATCTGGTCCTTTCATATTGGATCAGTTCAGTGGACACCTGGATAATTTCACTGACTACTCCTTGCGAATCAGAATTCTCTCTCTCCCTCTCTCTCTCTTTCTCATCTCTCTGTGTCTCTGTCTGTTTGTCTCTATTTGTGTGCATTTCACCTTAAGGTACTGGGCAGGGTGGCACAGCAGGAGACATTAAAAGAAATTACTGAAGTTC
The DNA here is from genome assembly GCF_011100635.1 of Trichosurus vulpecula. Lineage (NCBI taxonomy): Eukaryota > Metazoa > Chordata > Mammalia > Diprotodontia > Phalangeridae > Trichosurus > Trichosurus vulpecula. The sequence goes on from NC_050573.1 coordinate 538,842,427, forward strand.
CTCACCAGCTTTATCTTTGCTTGTAGCATTATGAGGACAGCAGTGTCTTGTTACAAAGGAACATATCAGTTTATTGGGTCCTATCAGATTAGGCTCTGAACAAGACACAGAGTACACATGAAGTGACTCATTCAAAATTTAGAGCTGCATTCAGCTTAGTGCATTATTTCTTTTCAGTTGTCCTTCCTTCCTTCTTTCCTTTGTTCTTCCCTCCTTTTCTCCCTCCCTTCCTCTTTTCTTTCCCTTCTTACTCCTTTCTTCCCTTTCTTCCAGTGGTTCTGTCTGCCTGTGACTATGTGACATTGTATAATCAACTGCTCAATCTCCACTTTGGTAAGATCCTTTGAAGTGAAAGTGAAAAGGTAAAATGTATTCAAAATAAACAGATCCTTATAGTTTTGGGAAGACATTGGGTGATAGATCAATATTTACATGACACTAGGAAATATTGCTATTGTCCTTAAGCTATTCTCTAATAGCTATGGGCTAATCCCATGAATGGATTAGATAGAAGTATCCTAGAGGAAGAAGGAATAGGAATAGGAGAAGAATTATTTCCTAAAATCATGGTGCTACAGGTGAAAGTCATTTAAATACAATAGTGGTGTGATGGTGGGGGGAAGGGAAGGAGTCTTGAACCGTACTATTTTATGGATTGGGAAAGGGATATGTAAATGTATACATATATATGTACATACATACATACATATAAATAGATATAGATGCAAATATATATAAAATCAGCAAAAATAGAGTGAAATTGTTTGTGGAATTAGATTGCTTCAAGCAGAAAAAAATCCCAGTACTTGATACTGCTTAATAAAATGTAATATAATTGGGCCCAAAGGCACATAACTTTGAATGTTAATGGGCTAAATCATCCATAAAATGAATAGAGTTAAAGAATAAATTAGAAAATAAAACCCCCAAATTTTCTACATATAAGAATGCTTAAAACATTTAGACATGTAAGGGGAGTAGATCAGAATTTGAAGAATTCCACAGTCAACCTAAAAACATGGAACATTATTCAGAGACTACTAAAGAACTCAGTGATTATTGAGGATCATTTGTCTTTTATTATGTCCTATAAAAGCAATCTGGTCACATTATGTCACTCTGTTCTCTCCAAGAATCCTTTATCTTCACCTTGTATCTTCTTCCAGAGTAAACTGAGAGTAAGGAGAAAATGTCTTCCATTCCCTGACCCCACTTGGAGCAGCAATGGTGACATATAGCTGAAGCACATGAAGTGGTAGATATATGTTATTGCCCATGGCCCAAGTGGGAATTTCAAGGATCTTGTTTCTGAATCACAACCTCCCTTGTAAATGAGGGAAGATTTTTAATTCCCCAGGCAATGTGATACCAGAACTAGCTAGGGAGTACAGATTTTCTAGGAAATCTTTCCTAAAGCACCAACTTTGGGAGTTGCCCCATGGGTAAACAACCCAAGTTTGACAATTCTTAAGTTCAAATGCTCAGTCAACAGCTCCTCTACAGAGAAAAGATTTCCTGAAGAAGCATTTTCCTTGTAAAAAGAATAGTCCACATGTTTCCTCTGAAGAATCCTATTTTGAGAACAAAGCCATTGGGTTACTTGGATAATGAAGCTCTAGTGAGGAGCAGTTACTTGTTCAGCAAACTCAAAAGTATGGTTACCTTCAAGGATGAGTCTAAACTACAAGATGGTGTTAAGTTTTGGAGAGACTATGTAGAACTCTGTGCAAAGGGAGAACTCAGCTGAATGGCAGAGGGCTGTTCCAATAGCAACTTCAAGTTCAACTTCCTTTCTGTGGCAATTAGTCCGTATGAGCTCACAGCCCTTTAGGAAATAGTGGGACATGGGTTAAAGACATATACAGACTGTTTTTAAAATAAAATTTTATCTCTATCTTTCCTTTTATATCATCAATATTTTTAAATGCTTTCTCCTCTTTTCTAGAGAGTATATTTTATAAAAAATTAAAAAGAGAGGAAAATATAGTTCATGCAAACGTAGCAATATATTGAAAATATCTGACATATTAAAATTTGTAATGACCAAGTCTGGCCCTAAAGAAGAGACATGAGAAGGCACCTGCACCTGGATCTTTGCACCAATAACCCTTCACCTCTGCAAAGATCCAGGTGCAGGTCATTACAACGCTAGTTATTCTCATTTGGACTATTATAATAGCATCCTAATTCTTTCTTCTCCATGCTTTTACCCTCTCCATTCTACAATCCATGCTCTCATAGAGCTGCCAAAATAATCTTCCTAAAACACAGATCTAATTATGTTATTGTTTGGTTGTTTCAGTCATGTCAACTCTTTGTGACCCCATTTGGGGTTTTCTTGTCAAAGATACTGGAATGGCTTGCCATTTCCTTTTCCAGCTCATTTTACAGATGAGGAAACTGAGGCAAACAGGGTTAAGTGACTTGCCCAGGGTCACACAGCTAGTAAGTGTCTGAGGCCAGATTCGAACTCACAAAGTTGTGTCTTCCTGACTTTGGCTCCAGGGCACTATCCACTGAGCCACCTAACTGCCCGACCATGTTATACTCTTTCTCAAAGGCCCTTGGCAGTGACCTTTTGTTTCTAAAATAAAATATAAATTCTTCGCCCTTAGTTTTTAAGGTCCTTCACAAGCTGGAGCCAAACTTCCTTGCCCATGATTTATTTCACATTCCTTCCATTCATGGTGGTAGGCAGTATGGAATAGTAGACCTCAAAATATTAATCCTGGGTTCAAATCTTCCTCTCTGACACTTCCAAGTTGTAAGGCTTATTTTATTATCTTCATGAGTAAAATGGAGATATTAATGCCTTCTTCACAGGGAGATTAGGTAGATAGATGATAGAAAGATGGATATGCATACATGTGAGATGATGCATGTAAAACACTTTGCTAACTTTAAAGAGAGATAAAATCAGGTATTTTATTTACATACTCTATAATCCAACCAAAGTGGACATCATACTGCTTTTTGAACCTCATCAGTACTCTGCTTTCTGCCTCAGTACATTGGAGTGCAGTATAGTGGTTAGAGTGATATACTTGGAGTCAGGAATGACACTTATTAGCTGTGTGACCTTAGAGATAACTTAACCTTTCTGAGCTTGTTTCCTTTCTGAAAAATTAGGCATTTGGACTGGATGACTTCTAAGTTCCCTTCCAGTTCTAGAGCTATAGTGACCCTATGATTCCTCCCAATCACCCCATCCCATGTCTGGAGGGCATTCCTTCCTTACTTCTGACTCTCAGAATCCCTACATACTTTCCTAGTCTGACTTAGGTGTCACCTAGGAAACCTTCCCTCTTCCCACACAGCGTGTTAGTGATTTTTCTTTTCTCACACTAATTTGTATTTATATATTTGTGTATGTGATGTATTCTTACCTCTCCGCCTCCAGTAAGTTTCTTGAACACTAAGACTCTTTTTGTATCTCCAGTGCCTAACATGGTACCTTGCATATTGTAGGTGTTTAATGTTTCCTGAATTAAAGTAAGGTCGCTAGATATCAGGGCTTGATTTATTGTTTTGTTGACTGTCTAGAATTAAGAAAGTGTTCATAAAGCAGATTAAACTTGAAAGTGTGTGCGCATAATTTTTTTTTCCCACCAGAGAGCCTGGTTGTTAAATATTTACTAACAGACCTCTGTATTGCTCCATAAAAATTGCTTGAGCTCAGCAAGAGTGCAGTGGGAAATGAAGTCATAACCACACTGCAAGTCTATTGATTGAAGGCTAATGATAATAAAACCACAATAGCAACAAGGCATTTGTATAGAGTGTTGAGTTTTACATATGGCTTTGCATCCATTATCTCATGTAAACCTCACAACAGCCCTGATTAGACGGGTTATCTGAAAGCAAGTTTCAATTCTGCACCAAAGAGTAATGGATTATTCTTTCCCTGTTCCACTTTCACTTCATTCCCTATAGCCAGAGCTAACATTTAAACTAGGCTTTTAAATTTTGCAAAGATGACTTCATATTTTTAATGTGCTTTTTATTTCTTGCCTTCTCAATGGATACAGGAGGAGCAGGGGAAAAGAGAGAATTTGGATCTGAAAAAAAAGTAAATTAAATTAAAAAATTTTAAAATAAAGTTTACAAAGCACTTTACATAAATTATTTTATTTGATCTTCATAGCAATCTTGTGCAGTAGGCACCATTATCGCCTCTATTTGACAGATGAAGAAGCTTGACACTGAAAGAGGTTAAGTGATTTCCCTAGGATCATGTAGCTTATAAATGTCAGGATATAAACTCAAATCTTCCTTATTACACATCTAGCCCTCTATGTGCTCTGCCACTTGAGTCATAACTAAAAAGATGTTTTCAAAAGGAAATGAGAAAACTGGGGACCAAGAGAAACCCTGGGCAGGGCTGGCCCTTAACAAAATGCTAAGGAAAGAAAAGTCTGTGAAATAGATACAATTGGTCTTTGGGGCTTCCTCTACCTCTACTTACCTTCTTAAAAATCTCTCCTCTCCTCTTCATCACCTTCACCTTCTATTTTCAGGTGACATTCATTATGCTGCCTGGCTGGCCACGACCCCAGCTAAATTTACCCTCCTTGGTAGCTATCCATACCCTGGACAGCTCCCTCCACTCACAACCACATGTATTTGTTCCAGGCCTCATTCCTTCAGGGCCTTGCTCTCTGCTAGGTAATCTAATAAAGATAATAAAACAATCTGGTAAAGATAATAAGTCTTAGCCTGTTAATGTGTTATCCTTTCCAGGAAACACTGAATTTCCACAGGGGCCTTCTAAGGTAAAATGCTTTAGCCCAAAGACATGACTAATAATGGGAATTTCTATCCTCATGGAAGGCCAGTAAAGGAGAGACATGGAAATAAGAGGCTTTTGAGCCTCCTTCAAATCATGTCATACAGGAGGCTGCTCACACGTAAGCAGAGAGTAGGAGTCATTACTTTTAGCCTTCAGTGGGCCAGTTGACTGATGTCTGTGAAATGAAAGTTTCAAATCAGCTTAGAAAGACGTGAAAGCAAAAAAGAAAAAAAAAAAGAAGCATTCTGCACTAAGGGCAGGTGCCATGAATACTAATTCTCTCTTTAAAAAAGCTTAGTGTTTTCTCCTGCATCTGAACCAACAAAATCAGTACAGATACAAAAATCCCAGTCTTTTCTCCCCCAAATGCAATGAAGTAAATGGGATTAATAATGAAGATGATGAGCTCAGGCTGCTCACCTATTGGCCTCATTCATTGCCTTGATTAGAATGCACAGCTCAGCTTCATTCTCGGGCAAAGATCACCAGCATGGAATCTCCAGCCACGTCTTAACACCACTAAGGAATTCCTAGTTAAAAACATTTATAACTTGTTCTGCAGCACAAATTCTGAACATGAATAATTTAACCCCTTCCTTTTGCAACCATAGGAAAAAAATGAAAGCTGCCCTTGAACAAACCCAATCTTTTCTCAGATTCCCAGTGGCTGTCATTTGCCTACCTTTTGTCTCCAGCAGCTCCCCAGGGACTATAGATCATGTGCACAAATATTTAGCTTTGCCTAACTTTACAAAACTCATGTGAGTTTAGGTAGTGTTCTATAGACTGTAGTAGGGAAGGGAAAATATTGCAGCTGAGAGATGAATTTGCCATTAAATTATAACTGGGTAGATCCCAACAGGTCTAAGAATATTGATTGGAGTTATGGGGGTGTATGTATGTGTGTCTGTGTGTTCAGTCTATGTGCGTTTGCCATTGGTTCATAGATTTAGAGCTGCAAGAGACCTTAAGTCCATCTATTCTGACACCCCCCACTCTAATTTTACATTTGAGAAAGTTGAAGGCCAGAATGGTTAAGTGGCTTATTCAAGGTCAGTTTATGTCTATGTCTGATCATGTGTGTGACCATTTGATATCAAAGTGACTGAGGTATTTTCTGGCTAAAATCAACCACAAGGTGCTTAGGCTTCAATAATAGATATGTCTAATAAAGACAGGAACTGGAGCGAGATGGGTAGAAAACACTACCTTTTGGTCTGGCTAAATTCATTTGTAGCTAAGCCAGAGGGGATTTCCAGAATCTTCAGTAGACATTTTTAACTCAGTATGTCAAAAATGGAACTCATTATCTTTCCCCCTAATATACTCCCCCCTCCTACCTTCCCTATTATTATAGAGGGCAATACCATCTTCTTGGTCCTTCAAGATCACAACCTAGGGCAACCCGAGAGTCATGCTGGACTCTTTACTCTCTCTCTTATCTAAGGCATCCAAGCTGTTGCCAAGGCCCATCAATTTCACCTTTCCAACGCATTGAATATTCTCCCTTCTCTCCTTTGACACTGCCACCACTCTAGTACAGGCCCTCATCACCTCATGTCTGAGCATTGAAATAACCTGCTGTAGTGGGTCTGCTTGTCCCAAGTCTCTCCCCCTTCCAAAACATTACTCCATTCAGCCACTAAAGTGATTTTCCTAAAGCACGGGTTTAATATCCCCCTCCCCTTCCCCAGCCTTTCTCCCACACCCCCCACTCCCAATAAACGCCAGTAGCTTCCTATCACTTCCTGTTCCAAGCACAAAATGATCTGTTTGGCATTCAAAGCCCTTCATAACATAGCCCCATCCTACCTTCCTAGTCTTCTTAAATCTTAACCACCACCCCCACCCCCCCCATTAGTACCCTTTGATCAGTGACATTGACCTTCTGGCTGTTCCATGAATAATACACTTCATTTCTTGGCTCCTGGCATTCTCTCTGACTGTAGCCCATGCCAGAAATGTTCTCCCTCTTCCACTCTGACTACTGCCCTCCCAGGCTTCCTTTAAATCCCAATTAAAATCCCTTCTTCTACAGGAAGTCTTCCCCATCCCCTCTTAATTCTATTATCTTAATTCAGTTAAGTATCTCTTATTTATCTTGTACATAGCTTGCTTTCTACATATTTGTTTGCATGTTGTCTTTCTCATTGGATTGTAAACTCCATGAGGTCAGGGACTGTCTTTTGCCTCTTTTTGTATTCCCAGAGTGCCTAGTACATTATTGCTGCTGCCGTTTGTCCTTTGTTTTCTTTTTTTTAAAATTTTTAAAAAAATTTTTCTTGTCCTTTGTTTTCAAAGAAGATCAAGGATATTACAGAGTGGTGTCTTGACTTACTCATGAATTGGACCTAAGTGAAAGAGTTGCAATTTTTGTGCCTGGCACATAGTGCTTAATGAGTGTCTATTGATTAATTGAATGTGTAAGATTGTGGGAGTCCTAAGTTAGATAGTTATCTATAAGAGAAAGTTTTCTCTCTGGCCCACAGTGTTTGAAAAGAAAAACCTAATGTTAGCCTGGAGGCACTCTTCTTAGCTTTTGTTAGCTGAGTTGGTGGCTCAGACCAAAGAGCTGTCAGCCCATTCTTGTGAGGGAGAATCTCTAGCCATTGTACTCTAAATGGCTGAAATGGCTTGAGCAGCCTTCAAGGGATCATCCCAGAAGATAGTTGCAGATTGCAATGCTCAGGCAGAGAGAAATACTAAGATGAACAGAGATTACATTGGCAAGTCCAGCATAGTCTAATAGAGCATAGACATTGTACTTTGGAAGAAAAAGGCTCAATGAGGTGAGGGCAGTGCTGTGGCATCATCAGAAGACATCTGTCTCAAACTCTGGTTGTTAGGCACTTATATGCTTAATATAATTAAGCATATAATATATCAATATAATTAATATGCTTAACATTCCGCAATCTTAAGGTCTCCTGGCAACACCTTCAGCCTCTGTCTCTGACACATGGTACTATAACCCAAGCACTTTCTTTTCTCATGTAGAGATAACTGATAGTAGTGACAGACATATAGAATGTGATAGTTCTAACTTCCTTGGTCCCTAATGAGTGGGCATCACAATCTAGAGGTGTTTGTGGTTGCAGAGCTTGAGGCATCAATGGGGTATACCAGCCTCTGCCAGTCCTAGTATCCACTTTTTTATGTTCCCATGTTTTCTCTTCTAGGGATTCCAAAATTGCCCAGATCCATGCCAGCTTCATCCATAATCTTGGTCTCTTATTTGGTCACTTTCTCTCATACACATACTGATTCATAGTCATGCTCCTTTTTTCTTCCATTTTGCACCCACATTTTGATTCATTCAGACACCTCTCCACCCTGGCATAAACAGACAGGGACCAAATTTTGCACTGCTATGCCAAAAAAGCTAGATCATCAGAGTCAAAAGAAGGTCTTGATGCTGTCTTAGAACCTGGAGGATGATTCATGATGGCAGACAATTGCATGAACATTTGCAGTTTCCCAGAATCCCCTTGGATTCTCAACTATAACATAGTTCTACTGACTCCAAGTCTGGTTGTCTCACCATTTCCACAAACCAGTCAAGGTCCAGCCATTGCCACAATGTCTCTAGCCTCCCCAGAAACATCATCTTCATCTCCCATGTGCTGGAAAGAAGATAGTCAACAAGCATTTATTAAACGCCTAATATGTGCTGGGCACTGGGTATATAAAAACAAAAAGTAAAACAGCCTCATGTAACTTAAATTCTATCAGGGAAGGGTCTAGCTTTCTCTTTTATTCCCCTGTAATTAATCAAAAGGTAGAAGATGAAAGCCAAGGTAGATAATGAAGGATGAATATTAAAGTAAGGCATAGTCTTGTAATCTATAATTATAATACTATATAATGTACATTATATGCAATATAATATAGTATCAAGATGCTCAGAATAAATTGAGATTGGCAAGGAAAGATAAGGATAAAAACCATGAATTGTATCCTCCTTGCTTTCTGGTTTTTTAGCTAGATTGGGGAAAAGAGAAGGACCAAAAAGTGATCAGGAAGGATCAAGAGTAAGGCTCTCCACCTGTGGAGATGAGATGACGATAATTGGCAACGCAGAGAAAACAAAGCTTCTTAATTTTAATTTTCTTGCTGTTTTCTCTGCCAAGAAGAATGATCTCTGGACTGGAAAGGACATCATCGTCGTTGTCTTTTTCATCATTGTTATAAGCACTTTATAAGGCACTTTAAGATTTGCAATTTTGTTGTTGTTGTTGAGTCATTTCAGTTGTGTCTGACTCTCCATGACCCCAGTGGGGGTTTTCTGGACAAAGACACTGGACTGGCTTGACATTTCCTTCTCCAGCTCATTTTGCAGATAAGGAAACTGAGACAAATGGGGTTAAGTGACTTGCCCAGGATCACACAGATAGTAAGTGTCTGAGGCCAGATTGGAACTCAGCGTGATGAGTCTTCCTGACTCCAGGCCTGGCACTCTATACACTGTGCCACCCATCTGTCCCGAAGTTTGCAAAGCACTTTGCATGTTCACTCACTTCTTCCTCATAGTGACTTTGTTGCTAGTTATCCCCATTTTAGAGATGAGAAGACTGAAACTGAGAGCGGGAAAGTGATTTTTTCAAGGTCTCACAGCAAGTAAGTATCTGAGGCAAGATCTGAACTCAGGTCTTCCTGTCTCCAAGTTCTATATTCTATCCGCTGTTTCACTTAGCTGCCTGGGAGCTGGCACTCTGCTAGTGGATGAGGGAAGCACTCTCTTTCCTTCCCTCCCAGATATTGGCTCCTGGTCAAACTCCTGGATCCTATTCTAGTTTCAGGCTCTGTCTGGCTCAGATGAACTGTATCTTAAGGTACTAAAAGAACTGGCAGATGTAATTGCTGAACCATTGTCAAGTGATCTTTGAAAGACCTTGGAGACCAGAATTAATAAAACATGAAATAGAGTTTTTAAACAACCTAATCTTAGAAAAAAAAATTGAGTGTCTTAAAGGGCCTAACAAAAGGGAGAAAGAAAACCCCTGTTCCAGATGAATTTACAGGTATATTCTACAAAGCATTTAAAGAGTAAATAATATCTATGTTGCACAAACTATTCTCAAAAGTTGAGAAAGAAAACACTTTATCCAGTATTCTTTATCAGATAAACATCATATTCCTGCCTAAACTGGGGAATAATAAAGAGAAAATGGATCAGTAGCTCTAACAAATATCGATGCAAAAATTTGAAATAAAAATTATAGCAAAGAATTATATGGAGAGCAATATATATTTATATATAGAGCTATCTATCTATCTATCTGTCTATCTGTCTATCTATCTATAAAAGACTAAGCTGAATTTATGCCAGGGATGGAAGTATGGGTCAACATCTGAAAAACAATAAACATAATTAATCATATTAAAAACAAAAAAGTAGCCTAATCCAAATGATTATATCAATTAATGCCAAAACAAACAAACCCAAACCCTATAAAGTATAGGCCAAAGACTTAAAGACTTTTCAGAAGCCTCACACATCATATCATGAACGTTTTCTTCAAAAAATGAGTTGTAAAGCACTGGACTTGACAAACACAATATAATATCACAAAAAGTGAAATTGACTATATGTTAACATATAGGAAAAGATTGCTGAAATGGAAGCAATTTCGGAATCAACTTCAGTCAGACTATCATCTTATTAGTACAAATGTAAGTCAACACCAAGCTGGAGGATGGACAAGATGAAAAGATACAGAATGCTATCATAATAGCTTCTGCTTGGCTGACCTATCCAAAACCCCTACTGATATTGAAAAATGGGAAATAGACAAAGGAAAGACATAGATACAGAAAAAAACTCCATTTCTTACAGAAAACTCCCCACTGAAGTTTAGCCAATGCAATGTAAATGCCACAATGATGAGGCCAGAAGTCTAGACTTTAGAGCATGCTCAGGTTATCCGTGACTGTTGATGGTCCACTTCATTAAGTGAAGAAGGACTTTTTGAATGGCTTCTGGGATGGAATTGAGTATACATGAAAAGATTGCAACAACTATAATCTCTTCTCTTTCCTAGCAGTGAGTAAAGCTGTTAAGCCTCCAGTTGGGAAGGAACATGGTAAAAATGGCAACAACGGCCTTCTGCTGCCAGCTACATGTATCCTCACCTTGACCAATACATGGTGATGAACACAGAACCCCTACTTCTTTCTCTTTTTTCACTTATTCTTTCCTGCTCTTATAAGAATGAGTATTGAAGATACTTTTTCACTTATTCTTTCCTGCTCTTATAAGAATGAGTATTGAAGATACCAGGGGTGGGGAACCTATGGCCTCAAGGCCACATGTGGCCCTCTAGGTCCTCAGGTGCAGCCCTTTGACTGAATCCAAACTTCACAGAACACAGAACAAATTTCTATGAAGTTTGGATTTGGTCAAAGGGCCGAACTTGAGATCCCAGAGTACCACATGTGGTCTCAAAGCTGCAGGTTCCCCACCCCTGGAATAGACCTTGTTAGATCTCAAAAGGTCCAGCAACATTCAGTATTTCCAGCAGCTGAGCCAGGTGAGGCACCAACGCTGCCCTGAGAAGAGCCCTGTGGGATCCATTCATGCAGTAGTAAATTAGGCCCCCAACCAAGGGATAGACTCTATTCATCAAGTCATGCCAGTAAACATTCATTAAATGCCTACTATGTGCTAGTCAATCTGCTAAGCACTGGAGATACAAAGAAGGCCAAAAGATAGACTTTGTTCTCAAGGAACTCATAGCCTAATTAGGGAGGCAATATTGAAACAACTTTATATGAACAAGACATATACAGAATAAATTGGAGATAATCCACAAAGGGAAGACAAGGAGATCCAGAAGCTTCTTATAGAAGGTAGCATTTTTGCAGCAGGGAGATGGAGATGAGGAGGGAGAGAATTCCAGGCATGGCTATCAGTCATTCAGTAAAAATACTAAGAGTTGGCTATGCTACATTTGGAAATAAACTTGTTGTAGCAACTGCTTTACATTTTAGCCCATTGTCCCTAGAGACCAAGGTAATACAGGGGAGGGCAGAAGGTGTATTTATACTTTGGTCTTCACTATGTCTTTTCAGTAAATATCCCTTTATAAAAAGCTAATTGATGTTCATCGGCCAAATTATTTGTTACTGTTTAGTCATTGCAGTCTTCGTGACCTATTTGGAGTTTTCTTGGCAAACATACTGGAGTGGTTTAACCCCTGTAATAGCTAAATTATCCTGGACTACTAATGACTGGCAATTGATATTCTGGAGAACACAGAGAAATGAAGTCTTAAGCCGATAGCATTAGAAGGATTCCTCAACTTCTCAGGAGCATCCTGAGACCTAACTTCCCAGTGAGAGTAGGAGTTGGAATAAGGATCCCTAGAGCTTACAAGAGTTACAGGGGGCAGTAGAATAATAATTGGCACAGTCTATTCAACTTTCTCATTCCTCCACTTAACCTTGCTTGTCTGTGTAGTAGCAAGAAAAGCCAATGGAAAATAAACATATGCACAAACTAGATTGATAGGACTTAGCTCTTTCATCAGCAGTAGCTGGTGTTCAAGTGTCACATTTGAGTTTTTAGTATTGATGGGAGTTGTGTTTAAAGATCCAAAATGTAATTTGAGACCAGAAAATTCCCTCATGATAGAATCAATCATTATGTATGAAATTGCAGAGTAGGTTAATGAAGCTTGTATAATAATAATATATCCTAGCCAGTGCAGTCATCTTTTTAATATCACCATTTAAGGTGTTTGGGAGCAGAAGTCCTCTATTCCTATTTCTTGTTTGGTTTCTACACTTGACAGAGATTCATGGGTCATCCCTTTATATTGCATCTGAAACCTCAGTGCTCTCATAATTCCATAGTGATTCAAGAAATAAACCTGAAGGCTAATCACCCCCAAAATTGCTACCTGGGAAGATTCATTTCTCTCATTGCTTAAAACACAATTTTAAAAAATATTTCTATGTCAAATTGGACCAGAATTATGTCCTTGGATGACTTCTCACTGTCTCCATTTATCAGCAAGATCCTTTGGAGAATTCCATTTTTAAAATGTAATTGACCATGTATAAAACAAAGACAGTTAATAGCTATGCGGACTTGTGTGTGTGTGTGTGTGTGTGTGTGTGTGTGTGTGTGTGTGTGTGTGTGTACAGTATCTAATGGGCTAATTTTACCACATTTTAATTACAACACTGGATTGCATTATAAATTTGTGTTCAATTAGACTCAAGCCATCAACTTTTGAATAAATTATAGATTTTGTTAAATCAGCCCAGCTGATGTTATAAACTGCACCATAACATCAAGTAAAGATGCCATTGTCAGATTAAATTAACTCTTACCTTCCAAAGAAACACATGTAGTTGTTGAAGTGGTTAAATGAATAGCTCATCTACCATAATAATTAATAATAACTAACATTTATTTACCACTTATTAGGTGCCAGGCACTGTGCTAGGTCCTTAACAAATATTTCATTTGATCCTGACAACAACACTGAGGTGCTTATTAACATTATCCCCATTTAATAGTTTCAGAAACTGAGCAGGCAGAGGTTAAGTGACTTGTCCAGGCTCACACAGCTAGGAAGTCTCTGAGGCAGAATATGAACTCAGATCTGCCTGATTCCAGGACTAGCACTCCATCCACTGCACCACCTACACAACCATTGCCTCTACACAAGGACTAAGAACACCAGGACTGCCTATAGTAGCCAATATATTCTTACCCAGAGGTTACAGGAGCAATGATATTTAAACCTACTTTCCTGTGCTTTCAATCATGGAGCCTCAGAAAAGGGAAGCCATGTGGCCAAATGGTAGAAATTCCTGAAATTCAGGAGTGTTTCTTCTGGACGAGGGTCAAGAAGCTGAGCCAAGAGAGAATGGAACAAAAACCTGGATTTTGCCCTCTGTTATCATGAATTACTCATTTAATGCAGATATAATGCTTTGTTAATGAGGCGTGCCTTTATTTAGTAACCCCAAGTTGGTTGCCTTTCCAGGGGAGTCCAAACCCCCTAACTAAATATTACAAGGCTGCCAGGATGCTTAAATGGGTCTTCATAGAGAAGAAAGAACTCAGTGATCTAGAGATTGCTTCTCTGGCAACCCCAAAGTTGAGGGACTATAAGCCGTATAGTGACACTTGGAGTCTTTAGGACTGTATTTGTCCCTGGAAAAGTGGATGGAATTTAAAATTCAGGAGGAATTGCAGTGATTATTAGAGGTTACTGTGAATTTTTTGTTTTATGTGTTCTGTCTGTGGGGTGAAATAAAGACTGACCTATACTAAAGTATACATTGTTACCTTGAGTGCTTCCTTAGGAAGTTGGGATCCTTTTACTCATATTATCAGTGATACAGACATGAGGTTCCCAGAAGAAATTATAGGAGGGGGGCAAAAAAGGTCCAAAAGACATGATTTGGGGGCTTTTCCCAAGATTGAAACCAGTATGCGTAAGTCAGAGTGCTGGAGCCAGTTCTAATTGGGCTCTTGAGAGCCTATTGTTAAATTTTCATGCTGAGCATTGACATCTAGGAAATCAGCAAATGATACAAATCAGAACTTGATTTATTGTTTTGTTGATTGTCTAGACATAAGAAAGAGATGGAGAAAATGTTAATGATGCAAATTAAACTTAAAAGTGTATCAGTCATCATTCCACCCCCTTCCCCAGATAGTAGTTAGATATTTACTAGAACATCCTTCTTGTAAGCCTAGAGTTAGGGGCACTAAGTGATAGGCTACATATATAAAACAAGGTCCCTGCCTTCAGGGAGTGAATTTGATTTTGTTATTTTGCTTTTCAAATTGAAGACAAGCCCTAAAAATGAAGCAAGCTTAAATCTTATGATTCCTACTTATTCCTATAGAAACATTTTATCCCAACTCTGATACCGAAAATATATAATCAAAGGAACTATTGCTTAGAAAATTAAATGGGCAGAATGTGATCACACGAACATAGATCTGTTTTGCAAGGAAAACAGCTCCTACTCATCAAGAAAATGAATGGAACAAACAGTCCTCACTAATACTTTTTTCTTATTATCTAAATAAAAATGCCCAACACCAAGTTGTTCTTGTACTGTCTTTGAAATAATGCCTAACAGAGCCTTGGAAGGGAAGTTTGAAAGTTCATAGAACCACACAATCTCAGGGTTGAAAAGGACTTCAGAGATCATCTCCTGAGGCCAACAGGTACCTGATCAAGAATCTATTTTGCAACATACTTGTCAAATTCTTATCTAACCTTTGCTTAAAGATGTGTAGTAAAGGGAATTCACTATTTTCTGAAGCAAATCAAATTTCCAAAAGACCTCTGTAACCATAAAAATGATGAATTCCAATTTGCAATTCTCTCTGGTTATAGAATAACATATATCTGGGAATTATTAAGAAACAAAGTCCCATTTCTCAAGGAAAAATTAGCTAGCAGAGATAATTGTGTCATAAAGTATGTGACTACCTCAATATTGCTATATAAGACCCAATATCTTAACATCATGCCTGTTCATGACCTGGATTATTTAAAATAAATACTTCTACATTTAAAGGGATCAAGAAGGTCCAGAATGGAGTGGGCTGCTAGAGGAGGCAGGCCTGAGTAGGTCTCTAGGCAGCCAAGGAGTTCTACAAGGAGATGTAACAACAATTTGGCTTGGAGCAGCTGTTGGAGTGTAAGACTCAACAAGACCAGCAACAAGAGCTGCCAGCACAGGTTCTTTGATCTGATTTACCGAGGAAAGTAACTTTAAGGGGCTAACAATCTCACTTTAATCAAATATACATATATATATAACTCACTTAGTTCAGGAGGAAAAGCCAGCACCCTGAACTTCAGAGCAAATACAAATAGAAATTACCTTGTCAACAATTCATAGCTACCAGGGGAGCACCAACATCTGTATTTACAAGCAGAGAGGCTCTTAACAACTGCTACCCAGAGTCTCTTCAAGTCACATGACACTCTTCCAGTGAGTGAGAGCCCAAAGGAAAAATGCTAACCTCTGAGTTTATGTACCCTGTTCAGGGTCAAAGGGCATCACAACATGGGACTCAAACCCATGTAAACTAGGCTTTCCCTTGAGGTAAGGAGGTCATCAGAGACTCCTGATTTAATCAAAGAAACAAAGGCCTGACTCTTCAAGGGCACTTGATTAAATAAGTACTCCAAAAGAGAAAACAGTAAAAAATTCCCACCTTAATTACTGATAAACATAACACAAACATAAGGTAACATAAAGCTGAACATTTTGAGACAGGAGAGAGAAGTCATATGACAGGAAGGTAAATTGGCAAAAATGTAAAGTAATTGATACCTCTTCCAAAGAACTTGAAAACTATCAATGATGATATAAAAATATTCCAAATCCTTTAGAATAAGAAAAATAAAAATTAGAACTCTGAAGTTTCACTTCATACTCATCCAAATTAAGAAAGATGATAAAAGATGGAAATAATTGAAGCCTCAACCAGTGTGCTTTCCTCCAAGATAATCAATTGAAAATCACTTAATCAGCCAACTGTAAATAACTTTTTAAATGGGGTATTTATTAAAGTGGCATGGTGAGAACAGTTGATATAAAAATGTCCCTACCTTCTATCTCCCCCAAAGTCTATGATATACATACTCTCTCATAAGTACATATAGAATCCAGGGTAAGTGGGCTCAAGCTTAGAAAGTTTGATAACTCATAATTCGCAATTGCAGGAAGACTTTTTCTCTACTTTGTTGATTGCTCAAAAAGTTCTCCTTAGATATATGATATACCTTCTTTGTTGAGCAATTTGTAGAATTGTGGATCTATGTCCAATCTGGTATTGACTTCCAATGCAGACACTGAGACCACCTGCTTCTGTCCTTTGGGAACAATGCTAGAACCACAATAGGAATGTGAGAAGTCCCAAATCCTCCAGATCCTTTGAAGCTCACAAGGTAGGTCCTGCTCTGGCAAAAGGTGGAGGAGAGGGGGGAGGGAAGGAAGGAAGGATACTAGGGCTGCAGCTGAAGTGATCTACCCCATCCCTAGCCCTGATCCAAGCAACTCTTTCTGGAGGGACTAAGCTGTAATGCTATCTCCTTGTTTACTACTGGAATCAGAATTCTTGAAAAATGTGGGTTGTTCTATCAGCAAGACAATAAACACAGCATAGATGATAATTGTCAAAATGCCTATGAGGTTCCATGTCACAAAATACAAGAGATTCTCCACATCACAGAAGGTAGAAGAAGTAAACCATTTATTCAGATATTAGAGGACCAGATCCTAAAACCAATATACCCAATCTATCACGGCAGCAAAGAATTCAATACACAATACCACAGCGGAGAACTATTCCATTCCATAACTATCCTCCACCCTGTTGGGGCCTTCCCAACAAACAATCATTCACAGCACAGCCACGTCTGCTCTCTCTCTCAACTCTAACTGCTCACTCTCTCTCCGAGCATTTCCTGAGGTACATTTTCCTTTTCCTCTCAGCAAGCCCATCCCACCACATGTGACTTAGGCTTCCTGTAACATAAGCAGGTCACATGGACCTATCAATGGGTGGGGAAGATCTTCAAATCTAAATTGTCATTGCAGTTGTAAGCTGGTCTTTTATTTTAGAGATGACCTATAGGGCGTGACAAAGTTTTCTCAACCAGTTCTAACTTTCTTCCCATCAACTTCACTTTAGTTCATCCAAAGACATTTCCAAACTTAATTTAAAGTACTTGCTGAATTGGCTGACACTTCCCATCACCTCATTAAGGTGTCAAAGCATCTTATTACATACTTTAAGTGATGTGAGATGACTTGAATGATTTACTCAATCAATGGCCCACACTTACACAATAGGGGAAGACAAAACATATAGGGGAATGGTGTGGTGGGGAAGTTTTTGTTCAGTAAGTCACAGGGACGGTGAATAAAGACATAGAGCAGCAGATGGACACACTCTTTCTAGTCCAAATGGCAGTATTAATTTGATTATGATTTCAAAGTCAGACATGGGAGTTGGGGTGAGGAGGGAAGTCACATGTGCATGAAGGCAAGATGGTCAGGTAGAAAATGACGCCTGGTTGGGCCAACTAAATATGAGTATGAAACACACATCAATCTGATTAGGGAAGGCTCCAGTGTGAAAATTACAGAGGTAAAAGGGTTAAGTCCTCTAGGATAGAGTTTAGAAAGTTTTGTGGGAGAGTAGTAGATAAGGAAATGGCTGGGGTGTGGGTGTATGTGTGTGTGTGTGTGTGTGTGTGTGTGTGTGTGTGTGTGAGTGAGAGAGAGAGAGAGAGACAGACAGACAGACAGACAGACAGACAGAGACAGAGAGACAGATACAGAGAAAGAGGGAGGGAAGCGGGGAAGGAGAGAGAGAAAAGTAATCAGACTAGGGGGAAAGAAGGCAAAATAGAAATACTTTTTGTAAAATGCCTCCTTTTTCTTCCCTCCTAGAAACCTTTAACTGCCATGTTATATGCGCACTTGTACATGCACGCACACACACACACAGTAGCAATTTATATAGCCCCTCCCACAAAGGCTATAGATGCTAATACTCTTTATAGGTAATAGCATGTTGGAGAATGACAATTTAATTGTTATTCTGGAGAGGGTTAATGGTAATATTGAGAAAGACTTCATGAGGCACACAGAGAAAAGATTAATAGAACTGCTTTCTCAAGAGAATGAAAGAGTTAACTGTCATGTTTGAGAAACATTGAAGAGGCATTTAGAAAGAACTGAGTTAAACTCATATCCTGTGGATAAGATATCTTAAAGAGACTTCTTGAGATACTTGAATTAGTGGCCTGAGAGAACTCTACTAGAGGTATGGAGTCAGTAGTTGCAATGGATTTGGAGTTTGGAGGTGATTCTGGCTATGATCCTTCTCATAGCTACTACATTGTTGAAATATTTAAACATGTCATTTTATTAATTATTACACTGTTAATAAATTATATAGCTTATAACATCAGTGTTGTTCAAGTCCATGAGACCAAGGGCTTGACTGAATGAATGAAGCATTTATTAAGCATGTTAGGGATACTAATAGAAAAATAAGAGTAGTTCTTACTCTGGGAGAGGCAACACATACAGAAGGTTTCAGCTGTAAGTTAGATGGAAAGGTCCCACAATCCTTAGGGTATTGCAGTATAGTCGATGGTAATGCCTCTTCTTTATAATGTCATTTCCACAGATCATATTAGTTTCTGTTGTTGGACCATTTGCCAGTGCCATGATTTTTGATGACAAGAACTTTCTTCTCTGGGTCTTCAATAGCTGTGGCTATAGAACATGTAGGACTAGTGACCAGGATGCATTGCTACAGGGGTTGCTTCCTAGGATGATAACTTCAGGGCTTGTTATTCCCAAGGCTCTTGGGTTTGGAGTCCTAGCCTGTCTCCAACAGGATGCGAGGGGAGATGGTGGTCAAAGTGGAGGTGGTGGTTCGACTTGCCTGGCACTTGCTGTCTCCTATCTCTCCCTCAAGGTGACTTGCTGTTTCACCTTAGGTGGTTTGTCTGCCCTGGGAGTGGCAATTGTTTTGCAGTTGGTGGGGATGGTTGGTCTCTTCTCTAGGAGTTCTTTCCTTGGAGGATGGCCCTGAAATCTGGGCTGGAGAAAGCAGGACCAGTGGTTTGGAGTATGCTGCTACTCCCCAGTCAAAAAGTCAGGGCTCTTGTGTTTATCTGCCTGTTGGTGGCAGCTGCTCAGTAGCTGTTGTTTGTAGTGATAAGTAAAGTAGGCCCTTTCTCCACAACAATTTCTCCCCTCAGTGATAACCTGTAGGGGTTGAATCAGAAGGAGTTCTAGTGGTTTGGGGATATTGTCATTCCCAAGGCTCTTGGACCCTGGGTCCTAAGCTATTTCCATCAGAGTCTGAGGGGAGATGGTGGTCAAAGTACTGGTGGTGGTTTGACCAACATGGCAAGTTCTTCCTCTCTCCCTCAAGGTGCCTTGGAGAGAGAGAAAAAGGGAGAGAGAGAGAGGGGGGTGGGTGGGGGTGAAAGGCCCTAATTTCTCAGATTTATTTATAAAATGGGATAAGAGTTCAGAGCTAATTGATTAATTAATGAGAAATCATTCATTTCTATTGATAGGAGTCAAATTGAAAACATATCCTTTAATTGTCTTAGGTCCTGGGTAGAAGATTAGTAAGGAAATGTGACAGTTTCAGGCACAACACAGTCATATCCAAATTCTAGACATGTAATAGATTACATGTGGGATGGTATCCCTACACTTTGTTCTGTATAAGAATAAGGATAATAAGATAATAAAAATAATAACATCTTTCTCATAAGGCCATCAAAAGCAGTAAATGAGAAAGGCTATTTGAAACATATTGCGAGCTCCCCAGAAGAAACCTGCTGCCTCTCTACTAGCACAGTCATCTCCTTTAACAGATTTCCTAAGAGGTCTCAGGCAAACACAGATGAAGGCTGAGCTGAACACCCTGGATTCTTTGAACCCTCTAAATGAAGTGAAATTTCTTTCACCAGGATTTCAAAATTAAAATTTAGCAAATATCATCTAATAGCATTTTGCCATCCCTCACCCCTCCCTTTCTAATTTCAGCTTCTTCGCAAAGTTATATTTGTTTTTTAAGTGAAGAGAGGATTTCACCCTTATCAGCATCATTTCTAATTCACTATTTTCTTTTCAACAATAAAAAAAACCTCAGTGGCAGCTCCATTTATGAGAGTATCTAGAGGCATTTGCATTCTGACAGCCTAAATCAAATATTTTAAGACTGGTCATGGAGAAAGCAGTAAATCCGCAGCTGGGCTGCCATCCAAATAAATAATAAAAAAGATTTTACATCAAAGTAATAAACAATAGTAACACCGGTAACGCATTAGAATTCAAGGTCTGCAAACATGACTGACAAATATTTTAATAAAAAGGGAAAAGAGCTTCAAGAAATCAAAATGTTGTTTTTTCTCCACTACTATTCAGCCTTTTCTGTGTATTTAGATTTCACCATTACAACTTTACTTGATTAGTTCCTGGGATGAGGAAGCACCAATATTGCTTCAGTTTTGATAAATGCTGCCAGGAACAGAAATGGGTGGGGGAAGGGTATAAAAGAGAAAGAAAGAAAGGCTGGGGTGAGCAATCTTTCTAGGTGAATTTCACTGTAGTCAAGCCATCAGAACAACTCAAATTTGTTAAAAAATCCTCTTCTGCTCTCATGATTTTTGGTTTTTGACCTATATTACTCATCTTCTAAAGGGTATGTGGATTTAAAGGGGAACATTTTGTATGACTATGATGACTTACTTGTGGGTGTGGATAAAAGGATAGAGGTCATCATCATCACTTAGAGCTCAATCCCACAGGGGAGAGTGAAAAGAATATTGGGTTTGGAATCAGAGGACCTGGGTAGAAATCCTAGCTCTACCACTTGCTGCTTACATTACGTTACCTTGGGAAATTCCCTTATTATCTCTGGGCCTCAGTTTCCTCATAGATAAAATGAAGGCATTGGGTTAGATCCTTTAACTCCATAAGGTCTCCCCACTCCACCCCAATCAGTGGCAGCTAGATCTCCCTCTCTCTCTCTCTCTCTCTCATACACACACACACACACACACACACACACACACACACACACACACACATGGCATGCCGGTGGGCTGGGAGTTGGGAATTGAAATATGGATTCTGACACAAGCTGTGTGACCCTAGACAGGTCACTTAACCTCTGTCGGCCTCAGTGCCCTCCTCTATAAAATGGGGATAATAACAGCACCCACCTTCCAGTATTGTTGTGAGGATCAAATGAGATAATAATATATTATATTATTATATTATATTATTTTATTATAATATAATAATATATATTACTCCTACTACAACTCCACTACTACGGCTTTTGCTCCTACTACTACTCTGGGAGAGTGAGGTTAGAGCCTTTCTACATGTATGGCCTCATCTGGGATAAAATTGGGGTTTCTGGATTTTCAGGACCAAAGGAGAGATTCTCTATCTAGGGTCTTTCCTTATTACATACCCTAGTTTGGGGACTCCATTTGAGAAAAAAAAAATTCTCTGTTTGTTTAGGCTGTAATTGTTTGGTTATCCACCAGCCCCACACTCCCCCTCCGTGTGTGTTCCTTTACAAGTTAGTTCCTTTGGAGATGAATTTTGCAGACTTTTACATTTGTTGCTTCATTGAATGCTTGAAGTACTGGCGCTTACTGAATCCTGTGTATGTATTGATATCAAGGCTAATATGAGAAGCATGGATTTTGCATCATTAAAATGCTGGTACCTACCTGATAAATGCTCACATTTCTTCTCTTTGGATTTAAACAGACCTAGACTACTAGCTTTACTGCAAGATTCTTGTGCACTGCAAGCCCCCGATTGATGTTTGCCTGTTAACCTGGGAATTCTAAGTAATCAACCCTAAATGCTTAATCTCTTTTTTAGGGGAAGGGGGAATCCTTATCCTTGTTCATAAATTATTTGATCTTGTTTTCTGTTGTCACTACCTGAGCTTTCTTGTCCTGATATTGGGTGAGTTTAGAATTCCAATAGCAGTGTTCTTGCAGTCAGAGGGATCCATTGGGAGAAATTTCAGATTCTTTTTGGTTTTGGGACCCAGAATACCTGGACCTTCAAGGGAATCACTTACAGAGATACCTGGAGAAGTTTTGGTGTGCCCCACTTAGAAAACTTTGTCCAGACCTTAGAGTTTTCATATAGGATAGTTTGGCTTCTTACCTAGAGGGTGCCAAAAGATTCCAGGTCTTAAATCACCTTGAGGAGTTGTCTCACAAAGTTGAGAGTTTATCTAGGAGACTCTATTGTGTGTGTGTGTGTGTGTGTGTATTCCTTCTAAGATAGGAAGCCGATTTTCTTGGCCTTTTTCTTTACTTTATTCTCTTTGGGTCAGAGAAGGTTATTTGGAGAACCAAGAGAGGCCTAGGTTGTCTTTGGTAGATTTTGTAAAATGTTGCTTGTCTATCGTATCTTCATAACTTTGTATTTGGAGACATCTGCTATTTTTGCTGCTACGTGTTATATTTGCTGGTACGTATTACATTATGCCACAGTGACTGCTTCAAGATTCTTTCCTGTATGGCACTTGGAAAACAAGTGAAAGGACCATGCTCCCTGAGACCCAAGAGAGGATTGTTCTAAGTTGTGGACATGGACAATATGTTCAAAGCATACTCCTGCCAATTGGCCAAAGACAGTAAATGTTTTAAGGGGTATGTGGGGTGTTCAGAGAGGACTAGCATCTCTGGTATGAGGGCTTGCTGAGCTTTTTGAAGGCTGTTCACCTACCTTTGATGTCCACCTGCCACCCAACTCTCACTCCAAAAAGCTGTAGCATGCACAGCAGCCATACTCTGGTAAAACCATCTGGGCAGATGGGTTAAACCAGGTTGAAGGTAACTGACAGGCCTCAAACCCATTGGTAAACTAGGGGGATGTCTGCCCCGAGCATGTGAAGACTTTCGCCAGAGGAATGGGTGGATGAGAACAATTTGTTCCAACAGTCATGAAGGTGGCTGAAGCAGATGCTGTAGAGCTTGGTCAGACATTAAAGATGTCAAGGGCATTCGCCGCATCCTGGGCCATCAACTGTTGTCCTGTCTTTTGTCCTGCCACTGGACTCCAATGACTCTGGTAGAGAGAGTGAGGCTGATAATTTTGTGCAACTCTGTCTCACTTGTATCCAATCCACACATGTCAAGACATCATCCCACGGTGTCATTGGTCCTCTTTGAAAATGAAGGACAAACAACAAATGTTTTAAACATGAAAGAGAGTACAACAGGGAGTGATTCCCACATGAAAGAGAATAGGAAGTCTGTTTCCAGAAAAGCCTGATGATATGGAGATGCCTTGCTCCAACATTTGGCACACCCACAGACTTTTGCTTAACTGCCTCCAGGCTGCTAAGTCCGTAAGGAACAGGCAGACAGCTGATTGGCTGTATAGATATTATTGGACTGTATTTAAAAGGGCAATGACCAAGAAAAAAGCAAGGTCTTTGCTTTGTTCTAGCTCCTTCTTGCTTGATTGCTATTCAGGTGAAAGAGACAATGACATAAGAGGAAAATCCTCGGGTCCTCCCCATCAAAAGCTGAATATGGGTCTCTATTCTTTACCTCTTCGCACCTGTCCTTTCTATTTTAGGTGGAATACGGGCAGCAGTGTGCCAGAGTCTTCTCTACCTGGTTCTTGAGAGTCAATTGTTAGATTACCAATGTGAATACTCGAACCTCAGAAACATCAGGACTTGATTTATTATTTTATTGATTGTCTAGAATGAAAAAAGTAATGAAGGAAATGTTAACACCGATTAAACTTAAAAGCGTGTCACGAATACATTCCCTGCTCCCTCTCACCCCCTCCCCAGAAGGAGGGCTAGCTGTTAAATATTTGCCAGCACATTCCTGAATATGGAAGCCATCTACAACCTTTTAAGCTT
Source organism: Trichosurus vulpecula (assembly GCF_011100635.1). Taxonomy (NCBI): domain Eukaryota; kingdom Metazoa; phylum Chordata; class Mammalia; order Diprotodontia; family Phalangeridae; genus Trichosurus; species Trichosurus vulpecula. The sequence goes on from NC_050573.1 coordinate 538,866,663, forward strand.
TGGAAGGTGAGGATAGCAAGCCACCAGAAGTCCAGGAGCTGGAATCCATGCTAGGGTTTACTGGAAGTCAGATGGTAAGAAACAAAGTCCCTAGGTGACCCAGTCCAGTCTAGCAGCAGTAGTCAATTCAGAATTATTCACCCATCAGTCATGTTGCATTTGGAAGTGAATTTAGTAGGTTAAATGCTATTTAGAAACTGTATTAAGTCTGAGCCCATTCTACCCAGGGACAATGATAGTAAAGGGAGAACATTCCCTCAGGTATTGTGAATATATGTTTATTACTTCTGTATTTTCTAAATCTTCAAAGTAAATATCTCCTTGTACAAAATATTTGATGTTGATTGGTTAAATAATGATGGCAGTGATAATCACTGCTGATTAGCCATTAGAAAAACATTGGAATTGAGGCTCAAGCTGAGAACATTAACAGAAATGGAAGTTGTATTTTTTCAAAAGTCTTTTTTCTGCATCATTTGATATAATCATAATATCCATTGGCATTAGAGAAAGATTTCTCCAATTCCACATGGATACTGCTAGAATTCTGAGGGGGAGATATTACCAGTCTCACTCTTGAAGAGTGAGTTCAGGGACTCACTACATATAAAATGAGGGCATGGCATTCAGTTATCTCTAAGATCCATTCTAGTTCTTTGAGCTCTCTCCATACCCCACACCCCTACCTAGACTTATAGTGGCAGCTTTGGAGTAGTGGATAGAACTCTGAGTTCAGAACTGGCCTCTAACACTTTCTGCTTTGGACAAGTCACTTAACCTATCTGAGTCTCACTTTCTTCATTTATAAATGCAAATAATAGTATCTAGAATCACTGAGAGGCTCTCATGAGATATATGTAAAGTCATCTCTAAATTTTGGGATACTATCTGTCAATTATTACTATAATAAATAAGTTAAATGAATTTATAGGAAATGGTTACATCACAATTTAAAAAAAAACTATCTTAGTAAAAAAGTATTTAAAATATAGACAAAAGTATCTTGCTTTCCTCCCTTTCATCTTCCGCCACACAGGGCTTCATTGAACCTGGGCTCAATAGGGTTTTCGCTGCTGGTCTAATTTAGCTGTGATTTGTTGGAAACATTTATGGTTTAATAAAATGACTATTCAGTGTGGTGCATTTATCACAACCCAAGACAAGGAGTCTCACTGGGTGAGCATCTGGTGCTGGTTATTATTAAAATAAAAATACTTTTGCAAGCCATTTTGTCAAGCTCATTTAAAATCTGACTCAACTTACCCAAGGCTAAATTATATTTTTTAAAAAGATGAGAAAGCTTATGAGAATGGGGTAATGGTGTAGGAAATATAACATCCTATTGTAATACCTTCTGATTAAAAATAAGTGAGAGGGAAATTAACCAAGCCTAAAAATTGTTTTCTGCCTGTGAAACTAGTCATTCATTCAGTCAATAAACATTTATTAACAGGCACTGTGCTAAATGCTGGGGATAAAAACAAGAAAAAGACACTCCTTGCCCTCAAGGAGCTTATAAGCTAATGGGGGGAAGCAATACAAAAAAGAAAGGAATAAAAGGTGAGGTTGGGGAGAAGGTACCAGTCACAGGACATAATGGAGTCCAGTCCAAAGGGTGCGGCTGGTGGGAAAGGAAGAATTGCCTGGTCTGTGAACCTTCTTCAAATGGAGGCTTTGGAAAGAGTTTCTTGCTCTGCTCTCTAGCTCTCCAGTCAGAGGGGCAGAGGGTACTGAAGAAGTTTAAGTGCCAGAACAACTGGGGAAGGGCCAAAGGAGAAATGTGAGTGCCATTCCAGATGCCTAATCATCATGTGACCTGACACTTGGAAAGAAACATCTCTCCACTTTCCCAACCTCTCAGGAAGTATGTTCCAACTAATAATGAGACATACATAATGTGCTTTGAGTTCTTAAGGATACAAGTTCCAAATGCCACATGAGGAACAGGAGAAGTTCAGTAATTCAGATCAACTTGGAGTGGGTGAGCAGTAAAAGTCTAGTTAGTGAAAGGTATGAACTAGACTCTTTAAAGAAACTAAATGCATTGGTAATCAAGATGGGCTTTTAAAACTTATTCAATCAAGTGCCAGTGAAGAGTTTGGCCTTTGTTTCCTTGATTAAATTAGGAGTCCTTGATGACCTCTTTGCCTCAAGGAAAAGCCTAGATTACATGGGTTTGAGTGACATGTTTGTGACACCAGAGGCTTTTAGACCATTTGGGTTTAAGTTGCATTTTTGTGATGCTTTTAGGTCACATGGGTGAGTCGCATGTGTGACTCACCTTTGACCCTGAACAAGATATATAAACCCAGAGGTTGGTGTTCTTCCTTGGAGCTCTGAGCCACAGGAGAAGTGGCATGTGACTCTGGGCCAGCCTTAGTTGAGCTCCCCAGCTCATGAACTCAGAGGTTGATGCTTTTTGGTAACTATGAATTATGATTTGGTCTGTTTCTAATGTATGTTTGTATTTGTATTTGCTCTGAAGTTCAGGTTGCTGGCTTTTCCTCCTGAACTAAGTGAGTTTTTATGTATATGTTAGATTAAAATAAGATTGTCCACCCCTTAAAGTTACTTTCCTTAGTAAAGCAGATCAAAAGAACCTATGCTGGCAGCATTCTTGTTGTTGGGCTTGTGTTGGTCTTTCACCCCCACAGCAGCTGCTAGCCAAATTGTTGCAACACTAAATTAAACTAATTTAAAAGAACAATTTTAAAAACTTTTAAAATATACAATAACTAAGGGCTCTAAAGTATTTCAAGGAAAGATCCTACTTCATTGAGTAGATAAATGCATTTGTAATAGTGCCTTCCCTTTGTGATTATTTTGCTTGTACATAGTGTTTTCTGTGTGGTCTCTCCCATTAGACTGTGAGCTCCTTGAAAGCAAGACATTTTTTTTCCCTTTCTTTATATTTCCAGTACTAAGCACGCTGCCTGGCACATAACATGTTTGTCAAATACTTGTCTACAATTTTCCATAGTGGTATACAATGGCATACAAAAATATTGATGTGCTAAATTCCTCAAAGCAGTTTGTAACCCCTGGACCAGAACTTTTGAAGTTCTGGGTTTGCACCGACTAGATTCAGTCTTGGGGGGTCTTTCTATGCTCCAACCCATGGAATCTTCTGGGATCATCAGAATTTGGCTTCTGTCTAGGTCCTTAAAATACAAGAAAAAATACTCTTAGCTCCTATACATGCATACAGGCTAACAAACTATAAAATATAGGTATCAAAGCCAAGAGAAAAATATGAAGACTCTTAACCAAGTCCTTTAGTTGGGACTGAGCCTTTCCTAGAGAAATGCAGAATTCTCAAGCCTAAAATTATTCCCTTGTTTCTGAGGGTAATAATGTTACCCTACATTAATACTATTGCAATCTATACAATATGACATTAGATTTCATCAATAAGAGGAAAGGACTCAAGGTGTTAGGAAATTAAGAAATTCTATGGTTAACCCTATTCCCCCCAGGCACCTATATGGTCCTTTAGAGTGATAATACCATCCTGGGGTTCCTCCTCACCAACACTGTTAGAGGAAAGATCTGGAGATCTCTTGAGAATTGACATCCTTTCCAAAAATCTGCACAGTCCACATGACTCACAGTGTCAATGAAAGACACCCTCTTAAGGGAACAGCCACTAGTTTTTGTTTCAATATTTGTATTCCCTACCATTTGTAATGATTTGGGAATACAAATTTTAATCAATTAATTTTAGTTCATCTGAGGTAGAACCCAGTTTCATTTTGGGGGAGGGGGCCAGCTGTCTAAAGAGAGGATTTAATTAGATTAGTGGTAATTTACTACCATGTCCTTTAATGTTCCTCATCACTGGTTCCTGCCTGATCTACAAGTGTCTCTGCTTTGCTTTAGAACTCAGTATTTTCCATGAACTCCTTTTCTGTACTCAACGGGCTTGATCCAGGAATTACTCTGCTAGTCTCGGAACTCTTCTACCAAATCCCCTACTTGCCACCCCACTGCTACCCACTCAAGTTCTTGTTGCTCCCTGTTTGGCCCAGGATTTCCTCACCATTCCACTGCTGCCTCTTTCTAGGGTTGTCTCTGGCACCAAGTGGCTGAGGGGCATATTTCCCTGGAGGGGCCATACAGGTTTCCATCTAAACAGTCAAATTCTACACATTTCCATTTTCCTTCTCTCTGACCAGCTCAGCTCTGGTTCTCTCAATGCCTGTCTCTGTTCTCTTGTACTCCTTTTAAGACCAAGTTCCAAGACACAACTCAAATGTTACAACTCAATCAAATCTCCTTGGAGTGGCATTAAGGAGGCAAGAAAAGAACTTCTGCCGAGGTCATATCTTATCAAAGAGTTAACCTTGTCAATGGAATTTTACTTTGTCCAGGAGGCAAAAGAGCTTCAGGAAGGTCTGAGTAAATGCTTTCTGGGCACACACTCTATTAGTATTTTCATTCAAGTAGATTTAACATGCCCTACTTCTAACTCTCTATGTTTGTTTACATTATTAATTTGCTTAGCAAAACCTGCTTAGCAGAGAGAGCAAAGTTATACTTCAGTCCTATTGAGGTAAAATTCTTCCATATTCTTAATTAGTGTAGTCTATATTCATAAGAATTAATTGTAAATATTAGGTATTATTATTAGCAATCCAGAACACTAAGTCTCCAAAATGCCACCAAGATTCAAAGTTTCCTGTGATTTCTTCTTTAGGTCTTTTCACCTGGAGAAGAGAAGGTTAAGCGAGGATATAACAATTATCTTCAAATATATGATGGGATATTATTGGACAAAGGAGGGAGACTATGCCCAGTTATTCTCCATTTCTACTGAACAGGGTACAAGAAGAAATCATTTTCAATTATAACATGAGTCATTTACACTAATGGTAAGGGAGAACTTCCTAAAGACAGGAAATCAAAACGAGATTGAGCTACATTGTGGAATCTTATTTCCTGATGATATTGGAGACCAAGATGGAAACCCACATCTAAGCATTGGTGCTGAGTAAGTATGCCTAGAACCAGAGGCCCAGACCAGATGACCTCTAGTTTTCCCTCACCCTTTCTTTCCTCACTCTTTCGACTCCTTCATCTTCATCTCACTTTTTTCCTCTGTTCCTTCCCTCCCTCACCCTTTTTATAGCAAGACATTTAAACTAGTCTAGTTACTGCAAATCTTCTGTGGCATAAAACTAAAAATAAAAGCTAATGAGTCACATTCTCCCAGGGCAGAAGCTCCTCCCTGGGAGTAAGTTTGATACTTCAGAAACTGCATTAACACTTTGAGGTTACCTAGGGACCAGTTTGTAAATTACCACCTCAGTGTCTGATCAAGTCTTCCTGTCTTTAGACTGCCAGGAAAAATGATCCTGAGCTCCATTTCAGATGGACTAAAATTAATGCAGTGCCATTTGCACTGATTTGAAAATACAAAATTTGAATCAAATAGCAGCAGTTAATTCCTTCCTGGGGGAGACTATGTCCCTATGTCCCTATGTTCCATGGACACTCCATTGGAACTACACACATACAAACACCAACCTTGCCTATGTTTATTTTCCACATGTGACCCTCTAATTGGTCCCACATAAACTTACTTTGCTTTCTCATTAAGCTTGAATCCTTATATCATGCTGGGGAGGCGGCTAGGATCTGATTTGTTTGGAGGGGAAAACTTAGAGAAACTTGTAATTTCCATGAAAAGAGCCAAGGTAACTAATTATATTAATTTAAGCTCATTCTCTGCCCATTTTTATGATGAAATTTTGTTTTAAGTAACAAATGGATATTTTGAATAGGAAAGGTCCAGAATTATTACAGAAAAAGGATAGCTGTTCTTTCATTCTTTCCCTTTAAGCCATTTGCAAGCACAAGTCAAACTTTTCTTGACTAGAGTTTAATGAGGATAAAGAAACATTATCTATCTTTGTTGTTGCTCGGCTGTGTCTGACTCTTCATGACCTATTTTTTTTCTTGGCAAAGATATTGGAATCATTTTCTATTGCTTTCTCCAGCTCATTTTACAGAGGTAGAAACTGAGGCAAATAGGGTTAATTGACTTACTCAGGGTCACACAAGTAGTAAGTGTCTGAGGCTGGATTTGAATTTAGGAAGATGAGTCTTCTTGGTTTCCAGCCCAGCACAATACCCACTGCACCATGCAGCTGCCTCATTCATTCATTCATTCATTCATTTATTCATCCATCTATCTATCCATCTATCTATCTATCTATTCTATCTAGTTCCCTTATTTAGAGGCATCACTCTATAATGTTTAAGCCTGGGCACTCCCAGTAGCTGCAGATGCCTTTGCTTCACCTTTTCTATCTGTAGGATTCTGTGCAATTTCTAGATCTTTCTTTCTTGTCCTTTCTTCAACTCTTTCTACTTTTCAGTCTCCTACACAAGCCTGCAGTTCATATCAAGTATACTGCTTCTTATGCTTTGTCATTTTTCCTTCTCCTCCCTTCTTTTTACTTCCCTTTTCTGTTTCCTTCCCCTCCTTTTTTCTTCCTTTCTTCTCCCCTCTCCTTCCCTTCCTGCCTTTCCCTTCCCAGCCTTAACATACACTTTCACAGACTCACTGAATTATTGAATTTCAGAGTTGGGTAGCCCCTCAGTGTCCTCCTAGTTCAAATCATATCCAAGCAAGAATCCTTTCTACTTGGCACCCCAGAAGGGTCATCTAGTTTTTGCTCAAAGTCCTCTAATGAGAGGGGAACCTATTTCTGCTTTTGGATAACTCTAGTTCTTAGCAAAATTTCCTCTATACTGATCCCAAATTAGCCTTCCTTTTTACCTCCCCATTTTTCTCTTCAGGGGCAAGCAAAAAATATCTACTAGCGCCTTCCAAGTGAAAGTCTTTCACTTACCTGAAGACAGATGATCTAATCCGTCAGACTTAACAATTTGCTCCTTAAAAACTTTGCCTTAGCATAGCAGAGGGCAACCAGCAGAGTGAAGTGCTTTGAATCCATTCTATAGGAGAACCAGTTAAAGAAATTGGGGGTATTTAGTTAGGAGAAGAGAAGGTTCAAGGAGGACCTGATAGCGCTTTCCAAGAATTTCACAGAATTATAGATTTAGAGCTGGAAGAGACCTTAGAAGTCACCAAGTCCAACCCCTTCATTTCACAGATGATGAAACTGAGCCTGAGAAAAGTTAAGTTACTCAGTTCACACAGCTAGTAAATATCTGAGACAAGATTTGAACTTAGGTCTTTTTGACTCCAAACCTAGCACTCAACATGACTGATCTTTTCATTGAATTAAGACTGTCCTGTGGAAGAGGAATTAGACTTATGTTTAGCCCAAGAGGAGAGAACTAGGAGCGATAGGTAGAAATTGTAAAGAGGTCTTATGTGCAAAAAACGGAAATTAAGGGGATGCTCATCCATTGGGGAATGGCTGAACAAGTTGTGGTATATGACTGCGATGGAATACTATTGTGCTATAAGAAATGATGAGCAAGATGGTTTCAGAAAAACCTGGAAAGACTTAAATGAACTGATGTGAAGTGAAATGAACAGAACCAGAACAATGTACACAGAAACAGCAATACTGTAAGGATGATCAACTGTGAATGACTTAGCTGCTTTGATCAATACAATGATCCAAGACAATTACAAAGGACTCATGAAGAAGAATACTATATACATCCGGAAAAAGAATTTATGGAGTCTGAATGCAGATCAAAGCATACTATTTTCCACTTTTTTGTGTTTTTTTTTTCCTTTCTGGTCTATTTCTTTTTCACAACATGACTAATATGGAAATGTTTTATATGATTGCACATATATAACCTATATCAAATTGCTTATTGTCTTTGAGGGAGGTAAGGGAGGGAATTTGGAACTCAAATTTATCTTAAATGATTGTTAAAAATTGTCTTTACATGTAGTTGGAAAAAATAAAATAATATTAAAATTTTTTAAAATTTGGAAGGCCTTTTCTAAGGAAAAACTCCCCCAACAGAGTGTTCCAAAAGTGAAATGGGCTTTTGGGAGAGAAGGGAGTGGATTAACAGTCTTCAAGTCAATGCTACATAGCTAATCACTTTTCAGGTAAGTTGTAGTGAGAATTCTGTTGAGGAAATATGTTGGACTAGGATCAGGGTGGGGAACCTATGGCCTTGAGGCCGCATATGGCCTTCTAGATCCTCAAGTGTGGCCCTGAAGGGCCATATGTGGCCTTGAGGTCGCAGGTTCCCCACCCCTGGACTAGATGGCTACTGAAGTCCTTCTAAGAGTTATTCCCCTTGCCTGAGATGCTCTTCACCAATCCATGTTCCTCACCTAGCTTACAACCTGGCATAGAATTTGCCTCTGTAATGGGCAATACCTTGACTAGTAAGCCTTTGAGGATTCACCCTTCCTGACACATCAGATTATTTTGCATCCCTCAGCACTTGAGGACTCTGTTTGTACCACAGCATATTCATTTATTTTGGGATTTTGCTTTTGCTTTTGTTTTGTTTTTTTAAACCAGCTCTCCCTATAATGCTGGGCTGGAAGTACAAAGGCCACTCATGGCCTGGATCCCAATACTGATCACCAAAGCTGTAACTTGTTCTTTTTTCCGATCTGGGCTGGTTGACTCCTTAGGTATCCTGGTAGCACTCCTATACCTTTTACCTCCCCTCACAGCCCCCAAACTCTTCTGAGAGCTTACCATATATATACACCAGACAGTGCTTTAAGCCAATAAGCTTTAACCCTCCTCAGAACTCGAAGGCTCCAGGGCTCCACCAACCTTAGCCTTTCCCAGTACCAGGGATTATAGGTGTGCACCATTATTGAAGGCAATATACTCCTTTGAATAGAAATATTTTATGTAGTGCAGAGTGCTAGGCTTAGGCAGACAGATCTGTGTGCAAATTCTGCAACCCTGGGTGAATCATTTATCTGTATGCTTCAGGCATCTCCCTAGGGCTTATTTAAATCATATCCTGGCAGAGAGAGAGATTCCTTATAAGGTGTTCTCTACATTAGAAATTCACTTGATCTTGGTGATATGTTAGGGGAGGAAGGTAAGTGGTCCCTAGCCTGCAATCTATCTTCCACCTTATTCCCACATCCCAGCACCCAGTACTGTGTCAGGGAAAATGTCCCCTCCACAGTCTGGGCATAGAAAGTAGAAATGATACAGTTTTGTGGCATTAAAAGGCCATTTTTTAAAACTAAATTCTTAAGGTATTTTAGAGGTGGATGGAGCACTGGGCCTGAAGTAAGGAAGACTTGAATTCAAATCTGACCTCAGGCATATTCTAGCACTGTGATGCTGAGCAAGTCACTTGACCTTGTTTACCTCAGTTTCCTCATCTGTAAAATGAGTTGGAGAAGGAAGTGGCAAACCACTCCAGAATCTTTGCCAAGAAAACCGCAAATGGGATCACAAAAAGTCAGACATGACTGAAATGAATGAATATACATGCATACAATTCAACAAGCATTTGCTAAATACCTGCAATGTGGCAGGCACTGAACTCCACACTATAAAGATAAAAAATGAGTTGGTCTTTGACCTGAATTAGTTTTTGTTCTACTAGGAGGGAATCAACTTGTGCATAGAAATTTAAACACTAACTATATACAATGGAAAAATCAGGGTAGGGAGTTTTGGGGGATAATTAGGGCTTAATAGACAGAGAGCTGGCTAGAACACCTGAGTTCAAATTCAGCTGCTGACACATATTGACTGAAGTCACTTAACTTCTTTCTTCCCTATGCAACTAATTCTAAGACTATCAATTGCAGAGGAGGTACCTACATGCATTGGTAGAGGGAGGTTCTTCACCAGGGTGTTCCCCATAACAAGGAAATCACAATTTCAGTTCCCATCCCTAGAAAATCTGGAATTTAAGAATACCTCAATGGACCAAGCTGCACCAGTTGACACAATACATATTTTTAAAATAGAAAAAGTCATAAAATATGAAGTAAAAACAACTAAGCCTTTTTGAATTTCAATTGTTATAAAAATTTGCATCAATTGACACATCTGGTCCCTAATTTCCCGAGGGAGGGCACTAGCGACTGGGAAGATCTGGATAAGATTCCTGTAGGAGAAAACCCCAGAGCAGAACTTTCAAGTAAACTAGGGATTCTGGGAGGCAGATATGAGGAAGGACTGCATTTCAGGAGCATGAGGCAAAACTGCAGAGATGGGAAATGAAGTAGCACAGATGGGGAATAGCAAGCAGTCCAGTCTGGCTGTTTGTGTGATTCCACACATATCCAGCCTTCAATTTGTCTTAGATGGGGAAGAACTTTGACTCTCTGGAATATGAGAAGATAACAAAACTCCTTTGATATTACTCAGATTCTGCTTTACAAAAAACAAAAACGACTTGAACTGTATGTATCTGAAAACTGGTCTTTTTGTTACTTTTGAGGAACACCAAGTCCTCACTGCAAAACAAGTTGTGATACTTAAGTCACAGCTACGGGAACAAACACAATATCTTGAGTTTTAAAAAAGTAAATCTTTAAGAGAAAAACAATTAATTTTGCACTCTAGAACACGAGGGCTTTAATAGCCTCTTCCTCTATTCCCTCTTCTATTTCACATTCCTGGTCAAGGGGGAAGTAAATTTTTCAACCAGGTAGTTCTTCATACCATCAAATAAAAATACAACAATCCTCCCTCCTCTCCTTGCTCTGTCTCTCTGTCTTTCTCTCTTTCTGTCTGTCTCTCTCTCTCTTTTTCTCTGTCTGTTTCTCTGCCTCTGTGTGTGTGTCTCTCTCTCTTCCTTTCTGTTTTAGTTTCTCTCTGTGTCTTCTTCTCTGAAAGGAAAGCAAAACAATTCCAGTACCCAGATTTTGCTCCTGATCTAAGTAGGCCAGGATTCATCAGGGAATGTACATGATTTGTGTTTGATTCATTTTTCTCCCTATTTGGTTAAGGAAAATGCTTGCCTCTTAAAGAAAAGGAAGAAAAAAAGGCAGGGAAGGGGAAAAGGGAGAAGAGAGAGGAAAGGAAGCAATTATGCATTCTACCATAAAGAGATTATTTATTCATCTCTACATGTTTAGTGGAATGAAAAGAACCTAAATGGAGCTTGTCTGCAGTCTCCCCTTCTATAAAATGGGCGTGTTTGTTCTAGTATTACCTACCTTGTGGGATTGTTGGAAGGTCGCTACTCCACAGGATTTAATGTACCAGGGAAGTGTGAGTTTTTATTGTTCCCAAAGTCCAGCCCCCAATAAGTCTGGTGGGGGCAAATTGGAAAGGTGTGTCCTTCCAAATTACTTTCCATTTTTTAAAATCTACTTTCTATTTACTTATCTGTCTATGTATTGTTTCTCCACAGAAGAATTAAGTTTCTCAAGGGAAGATACTTTTCATTTTTATTTTTGTCTTCATAATGTCTAGCACAATGTCTGGTGTGTATCATAGTAGACAGTCAGTTAACAAGCATTTACTAATATGTATAATATGCCAGGAACTGTGTATGATAAGAATTGGCAACATGTAGTCCTTGCCTTCAGGAGGCTTACATTTGAAAGGGGGAGACAACATGCAAATAACGATATGTACATAAGAAAGATATAGATGGAAGTTAATCTCAGGGAAAAAAAAGGATGGAGGGGAAAGCAAGGACCAAGGGAAAAACTTCCCACAGAAGGTGGGATTTAAGCTTAGTCTTGTGGAAGTCGGGAAAACTAGGAGGTGGAGGTGAGGAGAGGAAGCATTTCAGGAACGGGGGACACCCAGTGCAAAGACATGGAGTCTGGAGGTAGAGAGTAAGGAACAGAAGGTAAGGCAATCATAGACTGTGTGGAGGGGGAGTAAAGTGTAAACAGACTCAGACTACTTGTTGAATTAAATTGGTAACTTCAGAAATGAGTTTATGCCTAAATTTGGAATGTGCAAGGATTTCCTGGGGATTCAGTGGATAACACAACTACAAGAAGTCAGTATTTAGAACATCCAGAAAACCTGCATTCTGTACCTGGTGGTTTTAAATTGCAAAGACAAGCAGCCGGTCTTAGAGCTTCTTGTGCTTCTTAAATTTCTTTTTTCCCTTTCTTTAGGGTTTCTAGGATTTGTCTTGGAATGGAGGATGGAGAATATATAATGCCCAAGATGGAAGGGACCTTAGAGATAATCTAGTTCACTTCTCATTTTACAAAAGCAGAAACCAAGGCTCAGAAAAGAGAACTTAGCCAAGGTCATGTAGTGAGAGCTCAAGGTCATTACCAAGATACCTCTCCTGTTGGGTTGCCTAAGAGCCTGAAATTATCACATGTATTGCCTTCAGAGGCAACATTAGGAAAATAGCGAAACTCCAATTATGCTGTTACACTAAAAATAAAAAAGATAAACTATAGTCTAGCTCTCTGTGATATACTGACAGAAAGGATGCTCTCTGGTTATTTCACATAGTAAATGCATTTTATCAGTCTCTAAAACCAAGTAGTAGTTGCATCAAGTCCTTATGTCAGCAGTATGCAGAGACTCAGTGCAATTATACCTAGGGAAGCCTAGAAAAGGGAGGGAGCAGTGCAGGCACTGGCTATAGAGGACACTTATGAGGAATTCCATATGGAAAGGAAAGGGACAGTGAATTACATATTGGGTGTTGCACATGGATTCCAACTGCATAAGCCTGATGGTGACTTCAAAGCAGCTCATCATCATTCTGTGAGGATAAAGTGAAAAGCAGAGCAGTGTGCGTGGGTGGGAGGGGTTGGAGAGTAGGCTTTGGCTCCTTATGCCAATGAAGCCAAGTTTGTACTGTGGGAGACCTGAATTCTCACCTTTATGTATGAGCAACTGTGGCTTTTGGGGGTTTTGGCCAGCTTGCAGATTCCTGGGGGGATATCTTGTGTCTGAATTCTCCTGGAAGAGCAGGCTTCGGGACTTTCCCTGGTCTTCTATCTGCGTGCCTATAGTAGTATTCAAAGCATTTACAGGGTCAGTGTAATCACCAGAGAAAAGTCTAGTGATGACAGGAGATGTTCATTCCCCAGGTCTCAAGGATTTGCTTCATGCCGCAAACCTGATGCATTTTGTAATTGTTCTCTCTTCCTTTGATGGCTTTATCCTCAACATTATGCTCCTCGGAGCTAGTGCTCTGAGATCCAAGTTAAATTTCCATGCAGACCCAGCTCAAAAATGATCTGTCTCTTAAAGAAGCCTTCTCTAAGTAATCCCACACCACTCCCATCATTCCTGCAATCCAAATCCCCTTGGCATTTTGGGAGTTAAGAGTTTTTAGAGTTGAAAACTTACATACTATGTTATATGTACTCGACCATAGGCTGTCTAAATTATTTTTTCTATGTGTGTCATAAATATTCATGTTTCATCACCCTAGAACAGGTGGAACAGTAGGAACTGTTTTCTATGCCTTCCCTATCTTCCACAGTGCCCATACATGAAAGCACTGATCAATCAATCAGTATTACTTCCTGAGTTTTCAAGCTTATTCATTTAAACTAATAGGTATTACCCTGGGCAAAATATTTTACTTCCCTCAACCTCAGTTCCCTCATCTGTAAAATGGGGATGATGGCAGTGCCTGCCTCACAAGGTTGTAGTGAAGATCAGATTAATCGAGCATTTTGCAAACCGGAAAGCTACGAATAAATACCATTATTGCTATAAACTATTGTTAGCAGCCTACATGGAGCTGACTTTAGTGGGAAAAAACAAATTCAATCATTCTGCTGGATCAAACAACAAATGGACCAAATTTTTCACTTTTAAATAAGTTGCTTTGCCTTGTGAGGCCACAGCCTTGGACCCGAAGGATCCTACCCATCCTGACCTCGGATCTTTACCAAAGACTTAAGGGATATTAATATTTCCTCTCGAAATATGGCTTTCTTCCCCCATCCTCATATTTTTGACATCACCACTTTGTAATGGTTTGTATTAAATACCTGAAGGCAAACAGAAGAAACCATGGAGGTGACAGAAATGAACGCTGAAAACACAATCTGGACCATAACATCAGTTGAAGAATAAAAGTTGAATCTGACTTTCTTGGAAATAATGTTGAGCGCTTTGGTCGTTCTCTTTCATGAAAGAGGCTATTTAAATGTTGCATGGGATCTCTTTTCTCCTAGGGAATCTCTGTAGTGTTTCATCTTTTTCCCCCATCAAAGATGAGCTACATATATCACAGAATTAGAGATTATATATTGCAGGACTCACTGGGAGCCTGTGTCTGAGCTAGTGTTTTCTAACTACTAAAATTTGCACCTAATTTACATAGTTTATTATACAATTAACAAGCATCATGCTAATGAGACTGAGGTAGTAGGCATGATCCCCATGTCGGCCAGTTCTGTCCTCTTCAATAGCCAAAGACTATATCCCTAGCCTTAGCCCTACCTCTAAATAAACATTTGAAACTTGTGAGCTGTGGGTCATATTGGCAACTAGGTAAGAGAGGGGCTCAGTATAATTCACCCCCACCACCAGAAAAACAACTCAAAGCATATGTCTTGCTAATAGGGGGTGTCTATATGCAGAGGACAAATTCTAAATTGTGTTTTTGAATATCAATTTATTCTTCAAGGCCTAGACCAATTCCCACTACCTCTGTAAAGTTTTCCATATTCATAACCCAACTTCCATTCAACAATTCAATTCAGGTGGCATTGATAGCCACTCACTGGGGGATCCCATATTCACCCTGGTAGTTCGTGCATTTCTTTGAAGGGCAAAAATGCTGAGAAGCTTTTCTCAGCTCCATGGTTACCAGAATCAGTAATGTTCTATCTCTCAGTTTTACCTCTCTCAAGGTGGTAATAATTCATTGTATGTGTGTGGGGAGAAGTATCATGGGAGGGGTAATGATGGTGGTGGTGTGAATTTGTGGATCTACCCGTTTGGAACTTGGTTCTGAGCCCTACACGTTAGTGAAACTACCTCCTTCTTTGAATTTGCTTTATTTTAGTGAGCACAAGCCATAAGACCTTGGCATAAAGGTCTCTGCAGAAGTAAATACACATGTTTGAATACTGTAGGCAATATTTACTCTTAGTGTAGAATCAATAAGCAAATAGACAGGACATAACAACAGAAGACAATGTAAGATAAAACAATAAAACATTCACCAAGCAGCTGTGAGCCCACCGATCCCCAGAAATCCCCCAGACAGTTCCAGAAGCTGTTTCAACCTAGGAATTCTAGGAAATGTACAGTTTCAGTTTTTTGCCCTTTGGGCAGGCAAAGGTTTGTAAATAACAGAGTTGCTCCACTGTGTTTAGCCATTCTTCCAGTAGGACTGGTCCTCAGAAACACAAGGAGAAGCACTGGAGAAACTTTGAACTGATTCTGGGTCTGGATTTGGGATCCAGGTAGACTTGGGATCTTGGCTCAGCCTAGACGTGGAATTTTGTTCTATCTTCCCAGTCTTCTTACACCTTACTTTCCTCCACTACTCTGTGATCTGGTAACGTTGGTCTCCTTACTGTTTCTCAACTAGAACACACCACCACCCAGCTCTGGGCATTTTTACTGGTTGTCCGCCATACCTGGAAGGCTCTCCTTCTTGCCAAAAAGCCACCCTTTGGGGGAGACTCTAGAGTGAAACCTAGAGACGGCTTCTCCTTGTCTCCACCTCCCGGCTTCCTTCAAGTCTCAGTTAAAATCCTACCTTCGGCAAGAAGCCTTTCCCAGTTGTCCTTAACGTTAACAAATACCTTCCTTCAGAGATTATCTCCAATTTATTCTGCGCATATCTTTATATATTATTGTTTACATATTGTCTCCCCCACTAGATTGTGAGTTCCTTGAAGGAAGGGACTGTTTTTGCCATCACTTAGTACGGTGCTTGGGACATTTGTTGTTATTCAGTCATTTCAGTGGTGACCCCATTTGGGGTTCTCTTGACAAAGATAATTGGAGTGATTTGCCATTTCCTTCTCCAGATCATTTTACAGATGGGGAAACTGAGGCAAACAAGGTTAAGTGACTTGGCCAGGATCACAGCCAGTAAATGTTTGAGGCCAGATTTGAACCCAGGAAGGTGATTCTTCCTAACTCCAGGCCCAGGACTTCATCTACTGTGCCACCTAGCTGCCCACTGGGACATAATGGATGCTTTTTTAAATTTAAATGTATTTAATATTTTAGTTTTCAACACTGATTTCCACAAGATTTTGAGTTACAAATTTTCTCCCCATTTCTACTCTCCCCCCCCATTCCAAGATGGCATATATTCTGATGGCCTCGTTCCCCAGTCAGCCCTCCTTTCTTTTACCACACTCCTCCCCCATCCCCTTTTCCCTTACTTTCTTATAGGGCAGGACAGCTTTTAAAACTTTGAGTTCTAAATTCTCTCCCCTCTTCTCTTCCCACCCAACCTCCCTAGGAAAGCAAGCCATTCAACATAGATCACACATGTATCATTATGTAAAACACTTCCACAATGCTCATGTTGCAAAAGGCTAACTATATTTCCTTCCATCCTTTCCTGTCCCTCTTTATTCAATTTTCTCCCTTGACCCTGTCGTTTTTCAAAGGTGTTTGCTTTTGATTACCTCCTCCCCCCATCTGCCCTCCCTTCTATCATCCCCCCTTTTTATCACCTTCCCCTTACTTTCCTGAAGAGTAAGATACCCAATTGAGTGTGTATATTATTCCCTCCTCAAGTTGGATCTGATGAGAGTATGATTCACTCATTTCCCCTCACCTGCTCCCTCTTCCCTTCCAACAGAAGTGCTTTTTCTTGCCACGTTTATGTGAGATAATTTAACCCCTTCTATCTCTCCCTTTCTCCCTCTCTTACCCCTTAAATTTATTTCATTTTTTAGATATCATCCCTTCATATTCAACTCATCCTATGCCTTCTGTCTATATTCCCTTCAACTCCCCTAATACTGAGAAAGGTTTCCTGAATTATACACCTCATCTTTCCATGTAGGAATGTAAACAAAACATTTCAACTTTAGTAAGTCCTTTATGATTTCTCTTTCTTGTTTACCTTTTCATGCTCCTCTTGATTCTTGTATTTGAAAATCAAATTTTCTATTCAGCTCTGGTCTTTTCACTGAGAAAGCTTGAAAGCCCTCTATTTTATTGAAAATCTATATTTTGCCTTGGAGCATGATACTCAGTTTTGCTGGGTAGGTGATTCTTGGTTTTAATCCTACCTCCTTTGACCTCCAGAATATCATATTCCAAGCCCTTTGATCTCTTAATGTAGAAGCTGCTAGATCTTCTGTTATCCTGATTGTGTTTCCATGATATTCAAATTGTTTCTTTCTGGCTGCTTGCAGTATTTTCTCCTTGACCTGGCTGCTCTGGAATTTGGTGACAATATTCCTAGGAGTTTTTTTGGGGGGATCTTTTTCAAGAGGCAATCAGTGGATTCTTTCAATTTCTATTTTACCCTCAGGTTCTAGAATATCAGGGCAGTTTTCCTTGACAATTTCTTGAAAGATGATGTCTAGGCTCTTTTTTTGATCATGGCTTTCAGGTAGACCAATAATTTTTAAATTATCTCTCCTGGATCTATTTTCCAGGTCAGTGGTTTTTCCTATGAGATATTTCACCTTGTCTCCCATTTTGTCATTCCTTTGGTCTGTTTTATTATATCTTGATTTCTCATAAAGTCACTAGCTTCCACTTGCTCCAATCTAATTTTTAAGGTGGTATTTTTTTCACTGGTCTTTTGGACCTCCTTTTCCGTTTGGCTAATTCTGCCTTTCAAGGCATTCTTCTCCTCATTGGCATTTTGGAGTTCTTTTGCCATTTGGGTTAGTCTATTCTTTAAGGTATTATTTTCTTCAGTATTTTTTGGGTCTCCTTCGGAAAGTCATTGCCCTGTTTCTCATGGTTTTCTTGCATCACTCTCATTTCTCTTCCCAGCTTTTCCTCTACTTCTCTAACTTGCTTTTCCAAATCCTTTTTGAGCTCTTCCATGGCCTAAGCCCAATTTGTATTTTTCTTGGAGGCTTTTGATGTAGGCTCTTTGACTTTATTGACTTCTGGCTGTATGTTTTGATCTTCTTTGCCACCAAAAAAAGATTCAATAGTCTGTGTCTTTTTGCATTGCCTGTTCATGTTCCCAGCCAACTACTTGACCCTTGAGTTTTTGGTCAGGATATGACTGCTTGTAGAGTAGAGAGTATTTTGTCCCAAGCTTTAGGGTCCAAGCATTGCTATTTTCAGAGCTACTTCTATTCCACCATCACCCCCCACTCTATCCCAGCAGTGCTCCTCCTCCCCCAAGAACCACCAACCAGGACCATATTACAGACCTACACAGGGCACAGCAAGAGAATCTGCCTTTGTGCCCACAAAGCCCTCCTTGCACTCCCACTCTGATCTGCTGCTAGATTCCTTCCATGGTGTGAGCCAAGAATTCTGGAAGCGGCTGACACTGCACCACCTCCTCCACCCCCAGAGCTGGTGGCTGGACTGCTCTGAACTTGATCCCACAGTTTCCCCCTAACCTGCTCTTTGGTGCTTGTGGGTTGGGAAGTCTGGTAACTGCCACAGCTCACTGTTTCATGGCCCCAAGGCCTGTTCTGGCTGGATGATTCCATATCTGGTCTGTCCTGGCATGGCCCATGCTGGGCTGCCCTCCGCTCTCAGCACCATGGGATAGGCCCCTTCCTAGAGACCATCAAGGCTCTCCTGGGCTGGACACCTGTTTCCCTCTGCTATTTCATGGGTTCCACAGCTCTGGAATTTCTTCAGAGCCA
Organism: Trichosurus vulpecula; assembly: GCF_011100635.1. Lineage (NCBI taxonomy): Eukaryota > Metazoa > Chordata > Mammalia > Diprotodontia > Phalangeridae > Trichosurus > Trichosurus vulpecula. Next base: position 538,885,315 of record NC_050573.1, read on the forward strand.
TTTTTACAGTTGTTTGGAGGGATGTGGGGGAGACACTATGCAGGTCCCTGCTTTCCAGCCACCATCTTGGCTCCGCCTCCCATAAAGGATGCTTAATAAATTCTTTTTGACTTGACTTAACTGGAGGTCTTGTTAATGGCCAAGGCTTCTGTTTCAACAATCTGGCTAGCAGCTTCTGTGGGGGTATAAGATCCACCCACAGCCAGCACCCAGAAAGCTGCCAACAGCACAGGTTCTTTTGATCTGCTTAACTAAGGAAAGCAAGGTTAAGGGGTTGGCAAGCTTACTTTAATTCAGCACACAAATATTATTCACTTAGTTCAGGGGGAAAAGCCAGCACACTGAACTTCAGAGCAAAATACAAACAAATTACAAACATCAAAAGACAGACCCAATACAGTTCATAGTTACCAACATCTAGGTTCAGCCCGGGAGCTCAGAACAAGGGCTGGCCCAGAGTCACATGTGCCACCACTGCTGCGGGAATGAGTTCCAAGGAAGAGGAGGCCAGCTCCTAGGATCATCACAAAGAGGCGACTTAAACCCAGGTGGTCTAAGAGCCTCTGCTCTCCCAGACATGTAAACTAGGCCCTCCCTGGAGTTAGCCCCACCCTGGGCCCCACTTTAGTTGCCAATCCACACCCACTAAGGTTTTACACCTAATAGGGGTTTGGGCCTGGGGCTTAGCACCTAGTAAGGCTCAATGAAATACACTAAATTAATCAAAAGGAACAAAAGCCAAATTATTCAAGGGCACTTGGTTGAACTAAGTGCTAAGGAGCCCATTTTGCTTACCAACACAGCTTCTAACATCTTCTGGCTGGAGCAAGCACATCACTGAGCTGGGTGAATAGACCCAGTAAGTGACCCCAGTAAGACCATTGTCAACCTTCATCCACCACCATGCCCTTTGATCTCCTCCTCTCTGACCCTGACCATTCTACTTCTCTGCCATAGCTCTCTTTCCTCCTCACTGTCACCACTCTAGCCAAATTCCTGTTGTCTTCCGTAGTTGAATGGGGGATAAACAAACAGAATGAAAAAGGCACTATATCAACAAGCATTTTTAAAAATGGTGCCAGAAACTGTGTTATGTGCTTGGGAGATAGACACTAACATGAAATAGTCCTTATCCTAGAGCTTATATTTTATTGGGAGTAATCAAGGGAAGTACTCCCCCCACCCCCATCCCCGCCATCTCCTGTACTAGGACACTTCCTCTGGAACTGTGCTCTGGCCATTTCTTAAGAGTTACGTCCCTTGTTAAAGGACATGAGACATCAGAGGCTTCTGGTTGGTCTCGTACATTTACTTCTTCCTTCCTCCTACCTGGGGCTTTCATCAAAGAGGACTAACACATGGAGCAACAAGAGTTGCCCATTCAACAGAATTCAACTCTTCCTCTCTTCTGAACATGTCATTTGAGATTGTAACAACCATCCTTTGGATTCCAATTACGGAGAGGAAAGGTTTTCTTCTTCCTTTCTTTAGCAGCTGTGGACTACTTGTACATAGTAGTGAGAACATATTCATTGATTTAGAGCTGGAAGGGACCTCAGAAGCCATCTTGTTTAACTTTATCATTTCACTGTTGAGAAAACTGAGGCCTGAGAAGGTTAAGTGATTTGGCCAAGGTTATATGAGTAGCAAGTATGTGCTTATGCAGATGAGCCTAAAACTGACTCTCAAGGCCCAAGCAATCTCTTCTGCTTTATGTTTCTGACCCTGAACACAGGTGATTAAATGGACTTGTCAGGCCTTAGTATTTTGTGAGTTCTTAGGTTCCTCAGTTGGTGCTCAGTGACCTGTACAAGATGCTTTCTATAACTACTACTGTTTTTGGAGCTGATGACCACTGACAGAAGGATACGTTCTGATTTGTCAGAAGAAAAGAACCTTAAGTCCATTCCTCAGATAATGAAGAGTTAAAGTGAAGGTGAAGTGCTTATTCAATATTCTTACATAGTGTTTCATGTCGGCTGTCTTAAGTATTAATCTCTGAGGAGAGAGCAACAGGAATTATGTGTTACTATATCATGTTTAAATATTAGTCAGTGCATGCTTATGAGTCTTTTGTATTTTAAGCATCTCTTGTAGGTACATAAATAGCTGTCCTATGCCTGCTCTTCTTTGTATATCGAGTACCTTCCCAGAAGGGACTTGTTAAACACTTTTGGGGAGACTTTAGACATGAGCCAAACCTAAACCTTTTTTAAGAGATGGTCCCTAGGTTGGGATTCTAGTCTAGGGTGGCAGGGGCATAATGAACCAGAGGGTTTGGGCATAGCCTGACTGTTTTTGGGACCATGTTCCCCCAGAACTGGGGGAGAGGGTATTCCTACCCCCTGGGACAGAGGCTCTACTAAAAATAATACAAAATAAGCATAGAATAATTTTGGTAGTTGGAGGGAGCACTGATAATGGGAGTAATTAGGGAAGATATCTTAAAAGAGGTGGCACTTGAATTTGAAGGAAGTCAGCTAGGTGGTGAAGTGAATAGAGTGTTAGGCCTGGCATCCAGAAGACCTGAGTTCGAATCTAGCCTTAGATACGTAGTAGCTGTGTGACTCTGGGCAAGTCACAATCTCTGCTTCAGTTTTCTCATCTGTAAAATGGGAATGATAATGACATCTTCCTTCCAGGTTGTTGTAAGGATTCATAAAGCATTTAGTACAGTGACTGGCACTTGGTAAATACCATATGAGCTGCTATTATTATCATTATTATTAAGCAAAGAGCGTTCTAAACCTGGGGAAAGGCTTGCAAAGGCTTGCGCAGTTGAGTGATTAAGTATTATAGCAAATTAATCAGTTTAGCCAAAAAACAGGCTGTGAGAAGGAATAATAAGTAATAAACCTAAAAAGCTAGGTTGGAGTCAGATTCTACAGGACGTGAAATGCCACACAGAAGAGTTTACATTTTATCTAAAAGGATGAATAAGCAATATTGAACCACTAAAGCCTCAGGCCTATCCCTTTGAGGGGTGAAAGGCAGTTGGAGCTGGTTCATGCTAGCCTATTGTTTAAAGGATGATGAGTCAGTCCCTATGCTCTGGGCACATAGCAGGCCCAAAGGCTCACATAGAAATCAATCCTCCGGCCTTTTTGATCCCAGCTTGTTCTTGGATTCATATCCTCTCAGGCCCATTTCTTTCACATGATATTAGTCATTCTTATCTAACTTTATCATTTCCCAATCTCTGCTTCCCCTCCCACCCCCTTTGCCTCTGGCTTGATGATGTGGTCCTTCTGACCACCACTCATTCTTCTCCACTTCTGTTTTATCTTTGCCTAGTTTTATCTGATGCCTAGTTCCTTCCCTAGGTTTTCCAATCACCACTTAAGCCTGGCTGCAGCTATAGTCCTGATTCCTTTATTTTTTGCTACTTGGTGGTGACATTTCTTAGCTACACCAGTCAATGATGATCTTTTCCTCTTACATGCTGTCTGTACCACTCATTTAACTTTTACTCAGATACAGCCTCAGGACATCTCTTCAATATCTTGTATTCTTATTTAATGCTGGCCTTGTCAGACACAATGGAATCCTATTACAATGCCCCATTTTGGCATGGAGGTGACCCTGGTTTCTCAAAGGTTATGTCATAAGCAATTTCTGCCATTCTGGAAAGACTTCAAATATAGTTTTGTGACTGACTGAATCTGCTATGCTGGGGTCAACCTGGCTAAGAATAGAAAGCCTCATCACATCATTTGGCCAGTAAGAGAAATTAATATTATACTATTATATTAAGAACTAATTATTAATTTGTGATCCATTCCTTTTCTATTTTTCTTAAGATCCCACTCCTGAAAAGGTCAGTCAGTCTCTATAGGCTGTAACTGATTAAGGTAGTCTTCAAAGGGCAGGAACCCTTAATTTTTGTCTACTCTATAAACAAAACTTTTTGTTTACTTTGTACACGAAAGCTAGCCTCAGCCCTGGGATGTGTCTCTTGGTCTTTAATCCCCTCCATTAGAGTTTAGGAAGACTCAGCTCATGAAGGAGAAAACTAGCCAGAGAGGTCCAGAGAGAAATGGCTTCCCCTTGCCCATTTACCTTAAAGTTGCTAAGTCTCATGATCAAACCATGTTCTCAGCAAGAGGAGCTGAGGACTTTTAGCCCACCTTCTCATTAAATGTCCACCAATCAGGGTTGAGTTTCACTTCTCTGGGGAGTTCCCTGTCCAAGGGTACACACAGCCGATTGATCTCATTTCAGAGCCACCCTTAGTGTCTTTAGTTACCAAACCACTGATCATTCATTTATTTTTTATTGGCTATCCTAATTAATAAATTGATTACCCAGAAGCTCTGACTCAGAATTTTTATTCATTATGCCACATGGCAATGAACTCTTTGACCATAGCTAATAATGAATCAAATAAAAATTAAAAGTGCCCTTGACCCAATGCAGCCCTCTTTTGCTTCTGTGGATACAGTGATAGAATGGCAGAAAAAGAAGCAGAGGATGCTAAGGATCACTACTGGACAGGGAACTGGCCTTGGAACCAAGAAGACTTGGATTCAAGTCCTGCCCTTGATATAAACTGGCTGTGTAACCCTGGGCAAGCCACCTGACCTTTTAGCATTCTAGGTAGCTCTGTAAGACTGTAGTTGCAGAGAAGGTGTCAATTTGCATCGGTAGAGGGAGTCTCCTCATGCAGTCTCCATCCTTCCTTGACTATTCAGGCCATGCTGCTGCCTCTACTTGACCATCACCTCCATTTTCTCCCCACTGGAAACCTGGTCCAGCTTCTGGATCCCTCTGCTCTGATAGGTCAGCTTTTGTCTCATCTTGCAGGGGTCCGAGCCTCTCCATCCTTCTCAGCTGCTCCATGTCATGTAGCTATATGACCACTCCCCCTTTCCAGTTCCTCTTTATGTATTGCCTTCCACTATTAGAGTGTTACTTTCTTGGGAGAAGCTATTGACTTGTTTGCTTGTAATTGTATTCTCAGCTCTTAATGTAGTACCTGACATATAGTTATAATTATTGAGGTGGCACATTGGATAGAGCACCAGGCCTGAAGTGAAGAAGACCTAAGTTCAAATCTGGCCTCAGTCACTTAACCTCTGTTTGCCTCAGTTTCCTCAAGTATAAAATAATAATAACAGCCCCTACCTTGCATGGTTGTTATGAAGATCAAACGAGATAATATTTGCAAAGTGCTCAGCACAGTGTTTGCTGCATAGTATAAACTATATAAATGCTTACTCCTTTCTCTCTTTCTCTCTCTCTCTCTCTCTCTCTCTCTCTCTCTTTCTTACTCTCTCATATCAGTCATAGATAATATAAATGTGAGAGCTTTATCCAATGACTAACAAATTGATATACTTACTGGAGGAACTGAACCACATTAATATTGATAATCTTGCCATAAATGGAATCAGAGTAGGCCAAAGGAAGTCACTGCAAAATAGAAAGTATGACTTGAAGGTTGTCCTTGGAGGGGCAAGCAAGGGAGTTTGTAGAGTTGGTTTCTTTATGACCAATACAACAAGGAACTGCATTTCAAGGACACTTAGACATCTCAGCTTCAATGCTCATAATGATCCTAAGCAAAAAGACCACCATAAAGATAATAGCAGTCTGCATGCCCCCATGGCTGAGGGGTGGAGAAATTCTCTCAAGAGCTTAAAATACTCTCTCAGCTAAGTACAGTCATACTTCAATTCTCATTGGCTTCAATCCTAAAGTATTCACAAGGTAAGATGGCCAAAAAATATGCTGAAAAATAAGGATCAGGTTCCCTCTGTCATCATTTTCTCCTCTGAGAAATGGAATGGTATGACAGTCATAACTGGTCGGCTGAGGCCTAAATCTGGAATTCAGTACCATAAGTTACTATCAATGCTAGAAGTATCCATTTCTCAAGTGTACTAGCCATTGACCCATTCCCAGGGAAGGTAACAAAAAGGAAAAAGAAGACCGCAAGGGAACTTAATTGCCTTAATGACTGCTATAAGCAGTTCTTGTTTATAACCCCTACTAGGAGTAGGGAAGGCATGGAAATCCTCTCTGCTCCAACTGAAAGTCTAAGGGAGAAGAAGCACTAGAAAAAATGCTAAAATTGAAAGGTCCCCCAAAATACAAAATTAGGGTCTTTCCACTGCTTTTATAGAAATTCAATGAGGGATATTCTTCAAATGAGAGTCCATTCCTTCTGCTGCCCAATAAGCATGCCCAATAGGCATGCAACCTTCCAGTAATTTGGGGACTCATCTCAACAATGGGCATGTCCTTTAGTGAGGAGCCAGCACATGTACAATTCCATGGAACATTCCCTCATCTAGGAAAATCGTATTTCCTTTATATACGTCTGCCACAATATTGTTCAATAATAATACATTTTTATCATCAATGACCAAAGAACCACCACATTGGAATCCCTAATACCTCGGAACCCAAATGCTAGATGTAAATTTGAAACAATATTTAGGAAGAAAAAATCGGTTAAGTGACTTGACCAAATCAAATATACCCTTAGATAATCTGTGCTGGAGGAAAAAAACGACTAAACTGTTGCATCACTTTGCCAAATATGTCAGGGACAATTGCAAAATATAATGGGAGAAATCATGTACATTCAAAGAGAACTGAGGGGAAATCAGAAATTGCCGACCAATAAACCTACATTCTCATCTTTACAAAATCTTTATAAGGCTAATATTCATAGGTATTAAGGGTATGCTCATGAATATATGAGAAGGTTTTAAGTAGGCTTTCACCAACAATTCTCTATGGTAAGTTATGAGAAGTGTAGATGATATATTATGCCATTTTATTTATTGTTTGTTGATTATAAGAGAGCATTCCATTAGCTAAAGTAAAACATATCCTTAGAGGGTCTCCTCCTACAAGGAGGCTCTTGTGCATATATTAAGATCATAAACATTCCTTGACAAATGCTACCAGAGAGATAACACTGTTCAATGACCATCTAGGATCATTAATGCTAAGCGAGGTATTAAACAGGAAGATGTATGCTTGCCAAAGAGATTTGCCAATAAAAAAAAGGATGTCTTGCATTAAGTTAAAATAGAAGAGAGATTACCTAAATATCAGAGATTCTTGACCTTTGTGTGCATATGTCATGGACCTCTTTGCTGATCTGATGAAGTTGATGGACCCTTTTTCAAAACAATATTTTCTTTAAAAAAAGTATTTGAAGAAAATACTAAACCTCAGCAAGAGGTTAGAGATGTAATAATAGAGATATAATTTTCCCTTTATTAAAGATCCAAGTTCCTGGACCTTCTGAAATCTATCCAAGGAGCCCTTGGTTAAGAACCCCTGCTATAGATGGTAAAGTCCTCCAAATGTTCCTGTTTATAGATGATATTGCACTCTTGTATCAGAACATTATAGGGCTAGATTGGTGAGATCTGTGACTATTCAAAGCGTATCAGCCTAGGAATCAATAGAGAAAAAACTAAATGATGAAAAATGTTTACAGCTCATATTATAAATGCAGTAAAATTGTCAGCCCATTGAGTCAGTAATGCGTGTATATGCATATACATATATGTATGGATATGTGTGTATGTATGTACACAAGGTGTTCCAAAAAGTCGAGGTGCAGATTTCTGTTATTAAAAGCTTAAAGTCACACTAAGACTGTTGGTACACCCTGTATATATGTGTATATACACATACATTGGGGGGTGGAGCCAAGATGGCCACATGATAACAGCGTCTTACTGGAGCTCTCTCACGAATTCTGTCAGATACCTCTAAAAAAGTGAATCTGAGTAGATTTGAGAGGGTTAGAAGCCACTAGTAGACTGAGTGGGGAAGGAGCACAGGGCACATGGAATTGCATCAGACCACACCAAATGGGAGCAACAGAGGAACCCAGCCAGCTCATTGGTCTGGGAGAGTGCTGGGTGTGCAAAATGTGGGAGCAGGAGAAGGCTCAGGGCAGAAGTACTGACTACAGTGGTGATCTCCAGTCCTCTCAGCCCAGGACAGGAGTTTGTTGGAGCAACAGGAGACAGCAGGGAAGCTACCCCCTTGGCCTCCAACCCACAGTCTAAAGGTTTGAAACTTGCTTTCTTGAACTTCCGGGAGCCATGACGACCAGGTAAAATGGCTCTCACCCCTTCTTTCCTCACCCAGATGATACTCCCTTGGGAGAAACCCTGAAATAGAGGAGCCAGAACTGGGGTTTCAGTAGCCTTTCACCTCAAGAAGTTGGGGAGAGAGCCCTTCTTGTGGTGGTGGAAGGAGACTAGTACAGGAAGAGGGGTGTCTCAGCAGGCCCCACCTCAGCAGAACAGCAGGAGTTCCTGAGCCCCAGTGGGGTGGAACCAGCAATCATCAACACCAGGACCCCAGACATGCCTTCACACAGCCAGGGGAAGTGGCAGACATGAGCACAGACAACGGCTGAGATCACCCATGCTATAGAGCAGCCCTAGGGGAAAAGAAGACTTCCAGCAGCCAGACTACCCCTCTCCCACACTTCACAAAACCAGAGGCCACAGCACACAAAGTCAATGAGCTCCAGAAGCAGAGATCCACTTTAGAAGCTGGGGCCGGGGTGGGGGCAGGGGTGGAGAAAACCATGAATAAACAGACCAGAAAACCAAAGACTATTGATTCCCATTATGGAGACAGGGAAGATCCAAACACCCATTCAGAAGAGGACAGCATTGACACTATACCCACATCTGAAACCTCAAAAGGGAATGTGAGCGGGTCTCCAGTTCAAAAAGCATTCCTAGAAGAGCTCAAAGAGGATTTTAAAAGCCAAATTAGAGAGGTAAAAGAAGAGAGCAAATCATTAAAAAGTAAAATTAGTGAAATGGTTAAGGAGGTTCAAAATATATTTGGAGATGAATAACTCTTTAAAAAGTAAAATTAATCAAACAGAAAAGGAGATACAGAAGCTAAATGAAGAAAACTATGTGTTAAAAATTAGAATTGGGCAAGTAGAAGTCATTAGTCTATGAAACACCAAGAATCACTGAAACAAAATCTAAAGAATGAAAAAATAGAAGAAAACATGAAATATCTGATTGGGAAAACAACTGACCTGGAAAATAGATCCAAGAGAGATAATCTAAGAATTATTGGTCTACTGGAAAGCCATGATGAAAAAAGAGGCTAGACAGTATCTTCCAAGAAATCAATAAGAAAAACTATTCCAAGGTCCTAGAACCAGAGGGTAAAATAGTCATCGAAAGAATCCACTGATCACCCCTTGAAAGAGATCTCAAATTGAAAACTCCAAGCAATATTGTAGCCAAATTCTAGAATTATCAGGCCAAGGAGAAAATATTGTAAGCAGCCAGAAAGAAACAATTCCAATATCATTGAACTACAGTCAGGATCACGCAGGATCTTGCAGATTCTACAATAAAAGACAGGAGAAATTGGAATATGATATTCCATAAGGCAAAGGAGCTTAGACTACAACCAAGGATCAGCTACCCAGCAAAACTGAACATAATTTTTCAGGAAAGGAGATGGACATTCAATGAAACAAAGGAATTCCAGGCCTTCCTGAAGAAAAAGCCAAAGCTTAATGGAAAATCTGATCTTCAAACACAAAACTCAAGAGAGACATAAAAAGGTAAATGGGGGGGAAAAACAAAAAAATACATGTAAATTTATTTTTGGGACAGACACTGAGATAGATAATGAATTAGACTCAGAGTTGTGCTCTTATAAGAGGAAGAGAGTAGGGTGGATTGCATTTATCAAATAATACAGTGTTGTTTTTTTAAACAATCTTAAGCTGTTCCCCCATGCAAAAAACTCAGGTTTTTAACATAAAAGTTTCCCTAGCTATCATTGAAAATCTTGAAAAACTTAGATCTTAAATGAATTAAAAGTTCAAGTAACCCAAAGGATTATGGAGACATGCATAGTTCAATTATGCAAAACATAATTTCATTGATGACTTACGCTAAAGAACTGACATGAATGATATCATGGGGTAACTGTATTCTTACCTTCTTTGCTGTTCCTTGACCAAGACACTCCATCTTTTAACTCAGGCATTTTTACTAGGTGTCATTCATATTTAGAATGCTCTTCATCCTCATCACCCCTTCTTAGCTTTCTTCAAGTCTCAGCTAAAATCCCACCTTGTACAGGAAACTTTTCCCAATCCACCTTAATTCTAGTTGTCTTCCTTTTGTTGAATATTTCTGATTTACCCTGTATATAGTCTGTTTGGACTTAGTTTTATGTATGTTGTCTTTCCCATTATAATACTTTATAATACATTATATAATTATATATGTGTATGTAATCATAATATGTAACAACACAGTATTATTACACTTTTATATTATTATTACACTATTATTTATTACATTTGCCATTTGAGAGCGGGAACTATCTTTTTTTTTTCATTGTATCCCAGCACTTAGCATAGGGGCTGAAACATTGTAGGTGCTTAATAAGTGTTTATTAACTGATCAACAAGTGAGGGAAAATGGATGGACAATCTGGGTACTCACTGGTGCTCTAAAAATAGAAAAAGACCTGTAGTAGAGGAAAGCCTATAGGTGGATTCCCTGCAGAGGATCTTGAAGAGGAATATGAAAAAGAACCATGAAGGAAGAGAAAACATGTAGTGGTTGAGATCTGAATCAACAAAGAAAGTACCTACATAGATGGAATCACAGATCCATTGATTTAAATATTTAAAGATGCATGGCATTTTCTGCCAGTTCTACCGTGGATTTCTTGAGGCCCTTGTACTGCACTTCTTAGTATCTTCCACAGGACCCAGTTCAGTCATATGAATATGTGGGTGAGTGTCCAATAAACATTTCCTAAATAAATATTTATTATAAAATTTCTTATGAAAACAAGAGTTTTATCTTCCAAGCTGTGGTGAGGATGAGAAGGAAGAAGCTCTTTCCTCGGAGAGCCAAAAATTACCCCATCTGACTAGAAAAAGACTCTGTGAAGATTCACATTCCTTACATGGAGACTCACCAGATAGCCATAATCACCTCTCTCTTCTGACTTCCACCAACTCATGTGAAAAGGGGAAGTAGGAATCTGAAGAGAAAAGAGCTAATAAAAATCTTAACTGAATTACTTTAATAGTTAAGCAAGAAATGAGCTAAGAAGGGAGTCATCGAAGAGATTCACACCCATAGTTGTAAAAGAAGACAAGACAGGCACTCTAATTATTTACATGAACTAGTGAAACCAGATCTGAGTCATGAATAAATCCAGAGGTTCAACACCAAGTCAAGTAAGTGGGAGCAAGGAGAACAGAGAAAATGGCAAAATGGCATAAACAGAAGCAACGGAAACTAGAGGAAACAGAGTAGAGGCTTTTGAAAACAAAGGCCATCACAGAAGTGGTCTCCCCTCCCCTCCCAAACATTCATAGTGCCTTAGTGTAATAGGCGACTAAGCCCAGTCCTTATGAGCCTGCCAAGAGTGCATTAGCATGCTCTACTAATATAATTCCCTATGTGGAAGAGGCCGGGAATCTTATTTCTGGGAAAATCATGATGGCATATAATGGAAGTGCCTTTGGGACATTCTGTTATTGGTTCTGATTGGGTAATTGAGCAGTGAATATTGGCTGAAGAGACACTAAAAAGGACATTAGTCAGCCTCTTCTCTTCTCCCTTAGTTTGACCTCTCATGCTTTGAATTCCTTTCTTTGGCAGGCTTCTTCCTGCTCCATCTTGAGAGAAAATGAGGCCAAAGTGGAAAATCCTCAAGCATTTTCCTCTTCTGAGGCCAACCTGTGGTCCCATGAAAATGGGTCTTAGATCTTTGCCTTCCTCAGCCTATAAGGAGGAGGGGCTGAGGCTTCTGATCTTACGGCATTGTCTTTTACTAGATGCAATAGAAAAGGAGAAAGTATGCTAAAAGGAAAAAGTCTTTCAAAAGAGATGAAGAAAAAATATAAATTGCCCAAATTAGAGAATATGAAATAAAGATCTTAAGCAACAAATTTCAGAAAAAGACATTTAACTTCCACAAGGAATTAACAAAGAAAAAAAAAATTCTAGTCCAAGTGAATTTAGAGGTGAACTCTATCAAACTTTTAAAGAATAATTAATACCTTTACTATTATTAACAATAATATTAATTAAATTTTTAAAATAAAATACTGATAAGAAATTATAATTTATCCAAAAGAATTCCTGTGATCAAGTTAGTTTTATGCCAGGAATACAAGATGGTTCAACATTAGAAAAAAATTAACATAATAATTTAAAAACAAAATCATCTAAAACCACATAATTATCTCAGTAGATGCATAAAAAATCTTTGAAAGTATGGCACTCATTTATATTAAAATCTTTAGGTCATAAAAGGATCTTTTAAAAAATATGATAAAAAGCATATATCTAAAACCAAAAGTTAACATTATATACAAAAGAGAAACACTGACAATTGCCCAATAATTACAAGAGCAGAGCAAAGATTCCCCCGTTCCTATCACTATTTGAAATAGTTTTAGACATGTTAGCAATATCAATGACAAGAGAAAAAAAAGCTTAAAGGAATAAACATAGACAAAGAAGAGATATAACTATCCCTATTTGTCATAATGGAGTGATTTATCTAGGAAATACCAGAGGATCACCAAATAAATTAATTGTGACAATAGTTTCAGTAAAATAGTAGGATACAAAATAAACAAAATCAATGACAGTTTGATGAAACAAAAACAAAACCTAAGAGGAAATAATAAGGGAAGTTTCATTCAAAATAAATGTCTAAAGTATCTGGGAATCAATCTACCAAAGCATACTCAAGCTCAGCATAGGTAAAATTACAACACATTCTCTAAAGAAATTAAGACTTCAATGAGTAGAAGCGTATTCAATCATTCAGTGTTCATCACTGGTTGGAGCCAAGAGTAAAGGCTATTTCCTGGGAAGAATCACAAAACCAGAAATCAAACCATGGGATTTCTTGACTGTAACATTGAACAACTAGAGCATGAACCTCAATTCCTCACCAGAATATTTAGGGCTTTAACAGGGATGGTAGCACATACCTAAGTAACTGTAGTAATGATAGCTAGTATTTATATAGCATTTTAAAGTTAGCAAAGTACTTTACAAATCACATCTCCCTTTACCTTCACAACACCTTTGGGTGTTGGATGCTATTATTATTTTAATTTTATAGATGAGGTGACTTCCCCATGTTCACATAGCTAGTGTCTGACGATGGGATTTGAACTCAGGACTTCCTGACTCTAAGTCCAACTCTCTATTGACCGCAGCACCTAGCTTCCTCTATAGATACTTTGAGGAAATTAAACTCATTATTGACTAATGATAGCAATGGATTTAGAGGGTTCTGAAAGAACAGAGACTAGAGAGATATATGCTACATTTTCTGTGGCTATATCTTGTAATAATTTTGTCTCTGTGGCTAGAAAAGGGAAGAGAAGTTAGGAAATGAAAAAAAAGTATTTGTTTTTTGGAGCAAATGTGGTCTTACATTAATTTACTATCATCAGTGCTTATCAGGAAGGGAATTCAGGCCTCTCAAGATGGCACCCTAAAAAAGACCATTATGAAATTTCATTTCAAATCTTTCTTGTCAGACCCTTTGTTAGCAAGTAAAAGAAAGGCGACACTTAAATGGCAGGCTATAAGATTAGAAGGAATCGTTCCTTATTCATCTTTGTGCACCCCAACACCTGCACACAATAGAGCGCAGAGTTAAAAGGTGCTCAGTAATCGTTGAACTGAATTGAAATGAAAAGGTAGCAGGGTCAAGACGGTCTGCTAACTCATCGTCTCATTTGCAGGAGGTAAGCTCAAAGAAAATCCACAAACCAACTATTCTTACAATACCAGATGATGTCAGGCATGGTGGCACAAACCTATGATTCTAGGTATCAGGGAACCTGAAGTTGGTGGATCTCTTGAGCTTAGGAGTTTTGAGCTACATTAGGCTAATCTGATCAGGTTTCTCCACTAAATTTGGTATTAACATGGTCAAAGGAAGGAGGAGCAGGGGGAGAGAGCTGTCTCACTTTGGAGATGGAAAGTAAAGAAAGAGAGAGGGAGAGAGAGGGAGGGAGGAAAAGAGGGAGGGAAGGAAGGAAAGAAGGAAGGAAGGAAGGAGAGACTATCATGAGGCTAAGATGGATCATCTTCTTTACCTGAATCAATTAGCCAATTATTCCCCCAGTAAGGATTTATTGAGCATCTAATTATATGCCCCCACATTGTACCAAGTGGTAAGAAACATACAGAAAGACATGAAAACATGATCCCTTTGCTAAGAGTTTAGATCAATTAGGGCAGGCAATCTATACATTTGGCACAACAGTGAACAATACAACACAATATATAATTAATTGCTCAGTTGTGGAGCACAAGCTCTAAGTGCTATGGAAATTTAGTAGAAAAACAAAATCTGAATCACACAATTGGAGAGGTGGAAGGATTGGGAGGGACCTCAGTGTCCCTCTAGTCTAATCCACACCCAAAAGTGAATTCCCACCATAACATACCCTGTAAGTGGCTATCCAGACAGTATCTGAAGACTTCCAACCATGAGGTCCATTAATTCCAACAACAGCTCATCCTATTTTGGGATAGCTTTGTTAGGATATTTTCCCTCCTCGTATAAAGTCTAAATTTTTGACTTACTCTCATTGTTCCTGATTCTTTCCCCTGGTGCCAATGAGTAGATAAAAATTCTTCATCCAAGACAGCCTTTCAAATGCTTGAAGACACCTAGCATGTTCCTCTAAGTCTTTTCTTCTCCAGCCTTAGCATCCCCATCTCCCTCACAAGATCCTTATGGGCATGAACTTAAGGCCCTTCTCCATTCTTCTTGTTGTCTTCAGAAATAATCTCTAGCTTATTGTTGCAACAATTGGGCTAGCAGCTGCTGTGGGGTGAAAGACCAGCACAAGCCCAACAACAAGAATGCTGCCAGCACAGGTTCTTTTGATCTGCTTTACTAAAGAAAGCAGTGTTAAGGGGTTAACAATCCTACTTTAATCCAACATATACATATAAACTCACTTAGTTCAGGGGAAAAAACCAGCACCCTGAACTTCAGAGCAAGTACAAACAAATTACAAACATACATTATAAACAGACCAAATACAATTCATAGTTACCAAGAAACCATCAACCGCTGGGTGAGCTGGAAGGCTCTTACAGCAGCTGCCCAGAGTCCTGCGCCTCCAGGAGTGAAAGCCTCAAGCAAATAGCTCTGTTGTCTCTTTTTATACACTCTTTAGCCATCATCAAACATCATCTGAGTGACCAGAACTACTCAGGCTCCTACTATTGGCAACTCCCCTTAGGACCCTGAGGGCTTCATCCCCTCATAGGCTTAGCACCTAGTAGATAGGGGTTCCAGCCTAGGGCTTTGCACCTAGTAAGGCTCAATCAAAGACACTTAATTAATTTATCATCCTAAAAAAGTAAAAATGTCCCAACTTAATTGATATTATAGTTATCATTTCCTAATTTGTGGTATCCAAATTACACACAGATCTCCAAATGTGGTCTGACCAGGGCAGAGTACGGCAGAACTATCTACTACCCATTTAATCCTCATTTATGCCAGTTTCTTCTTTTTTTAAGTTAGCTTGTATTGATATCTTTTGTTTTTACATTGTGTATGCTTTCCAAGGCATCCTTGTCCCTTTTCCACCCAGAGAGCAGTCCTTATAAAGAATAAAAGGTGGAGGAACTGGACCTGTGATTTCATTGGAATAGGGAATTCCCAGGTGAGGAAACTCTCTCTACCAATACAGTTTGGCACCTTCTCTGAATTTTACAGCCTTAGAGAATTGCTTGGAGCCCTGAGGGGTTAAGTGGCTTTCCTCAGGTACCATAGCCAGGATATGTCAGGTGGGATTTTATATCCAAGTCCTCCTGGCTTTAAGACTATCTATCTATATGCTATAAACCATATTCTCCTTTAAAAAGAGCAGAAAAGCAATTCAGCAAAACTAACTAGCAAACAGGAAAAAAATCTGGTATTATAGGCATATGCATAGTACTTTACCTCTATGAAGAAGCAGGGGAGGGAGCTTCTAATGTGTCTTCTTGGGGGCCTGGTTAGGTCCCTATGGGACATCCCTATGAGTCTTAGTGGATGGAGAACTGGACCGGGAATCAGGAAAACCTTAATTCAAATCTGGCCTTAGATACTTACTAGCTGTGTGACCCTGGGCAAGGTGTTTAACCTCTATTTGGCCTTAATCCACCAGGAGAAGGAAAATGCAAACCACTCTAGTGTCTGCCAAGAAAACTCCATGGACAGGATCATGGTGCACAAGATCCTGTACATTGTGATGCACAGGATCATGAAGAGTCAGAAGTGACTGAACTACTCAACAACAAATCAGTCCCTATACTTAGACAAAATTCAGTTTCTTTAAAAAATTTTTTTTCAATTACATTTCTAAAAAATTTAAATATTTTTTTTTTAAATTTTTGAACAAATTTCCTTTTTCTTTGATCTCTTTGGGATACAGACCTAGTAGTGGTATTGCTTTGGTCAAAGGGTAAGCACAGTTTTATAGCCCTTAAGGCATAGTTCCAAATTGCTCTTCAGAATAGATGGATCAGTTCACAACTCCACCAACCATGGATTAGTGTTCCTGTTTTTCCACATCCCTCCAACTCTTATTTTCCTTTTTTATCATATTAGCCAATCTGACAGGTGTGAGGTGGTACCTCAGAGTTGTTTTACTTTTCATTTCTCTAATCAATAGTGATTTAGAGCATTGTTTCATATGAATATAGATAACTTTGATTTCTTCTTCCCAATACTACCTGTGCATATCCTTTGACCACAGTTGGGGAATGACTTGTTTTCTTATAAATTTGACTCAGTTGATGAGACCTTATCAGAGGAAACAAGGTATACTCCTTTCTATTCTCATTCAATTTTCTCCAGAGGTCTAACACATCTAACTTTTCTAAAATTCTATTAATCTTCTTAACTTCTTTTTTGTTTGCCTTATGGTTAGAGTAATCTAGTGCTGAGAGGTCCCACACTTTTACAGTTTTACTGTGTATTTCCTCCAGTAACTCATTTAACTTTCCTTTAAGAATTTGGATGCTATGCTATTTGTTGCTTATATGTTTAGTATCAATATTACCTTTGGGAGAGACAAGCAAAAGATTTTTGAGGAAGAACAAGGTGGGGAGAAAGACAGAGAGGCAGAGAGAGAGAGAGAGAGAGAGAGAGAGAGAGAGAGAGAGAGAGAGAAACAAGGAACAAATAGGATGGAGGGAAATGCATTGTAAATGTGAATGGGATGAACTCACCTGTAAAATGAAAGTGGATAGAAGAATGGATTAAAATCCCAAATCCAACAATATGTTGTTTACAAGAAACACACTTGAAACATAGATACACAGTAAAAATAAGAGGCTGGAGCAGAATCTATTTTCCTTCAGCTGAGGTAAAAAAGAAGTGGCAATTGCAATCATGATCTCAGACAAAACAAAAGCAAAATTAGACCTAATTAAAAGAAATAAGCAGGAAAGCATTTTGCTAAACAATACCATAGATAATGAAGTAACATCAATGCTCAACATATATGTAACAAATAGCATAGCATCCAAATTCTTAAAGGAAAAATTAAGTGAGTTACTAGAGGAAATTGACAGTAAAACTATAATAGTGTGGGACCTCAACTTTCCCCTCTCAGAACTAGATGTATTAGGGCATAAAAACCTCACAACCACCTCCCAAAATTCAGTTTCAATTGTTGTATTGTTCATCCCATTTGCATCATTGACTTTATTGTGTATGTTGCTTTCCTGGTTCCGATTCCTTGACTCTGCATCAGTTTATATGTCTTTTCCATGTTTCTCAGTATTCATCACATTAAATAATTAGCCCACACATCCATTTTTAGTTTATTGTGGTATGTAGCATAAGATTTTGGTCTAGATTTAATTATGCCAAGCTGTTTTCCAATTTTTGGCAGTAACTTTTGTTCAATAGGGAGCTCTTTCCTAGGTAATTTATGTCTGGGTTTTTACCAAACATTGGGCTATTGTGTTCAATTATTTCTGATTCTTCCTAACCTAAGAAGTGAAGTAATTTAAATAGGAAACTAGTTAGAGGATAGAAATGGGAAGGAGACAATATATTTCATGTTTGTTTTACAGATTCACCTGGTCTTTAAACATTTTATGGTTATAAAATCATACTGGATATCAATTTTGTATGTAACAATCAAATTACAGGTCAGCTTCTGTATAAAAGTTAGAATTAAGAAATGGAATTGTAGCAAATGGGAGATTC
This sequence comes from Trichosurus vulpecula, assembly GCF_011100635.1. Taxonomy (NCBI): domain Eukaryota; kingdom Metazoa; phylum Chordata; class Mammalia; order Diprotodontia; family Phalangeridae; genus Trichosurus; species Trichosurus vulpecula. The sequence continues at coordinate 538,903,564 of NC_050573.1, forward strand.
TATTAGAATGTCAATCATTTTTCACTCTATCATATATTTTTATGATTTATTTTTGATATCTGCAATTGCTTGGGCAAATAGCATGGTATCATCAATCAAGTATTCTGGCTAACATAAAGCTATCATAAAAAATGTAAAAATTGCCAATTTTAGAGAATTAAAATATAGTAAAATGAGTATACAGAAAAGAATCTATACCGAAGAAAATTTTAACCTTCAGTGATTCAAAAGGCACCTGTCCCTAGGGCATAGGGCACATGTGAGAGCCTCAAATTCCACTTCTGATGCTTATGGCCTGTGTGACTGTGGACAAATTATTTAATCTTCTTGGGCCTCAGTTTCCTTATTTGTAAGATGAAAATGTTGGACTAGATGACTTTCGAGTGCCCTTCCAGCTCTAAAAATGTGGTCCTATGATTTCAGTCTGCTTCTTGAATCTTCTTTACTATATTTAACCAATAGCAAATAGTTTTGATGATATAATATATTATATATAACTTATATTTTATAATATAATATTATATATACATATATATTTTATAATATATTTTGAGGTTTGGTTGTAACATTTTCCTTTTTCCAACTTTTTTCCTTATTTCCTTTGACATTCTGGATCTTTTACTCTTTCATATTTGTCTAGCTTTATAAAGTATATTCTCTGTAATTTGCTATAGCACTAAATCTATAAATTAATTTTGGTAGTATTATCATTTTTATTATGTTGGCACAGCAAACTATCAGCACTGAACATTCCTCCAGCTAGTTCAGTTAATCTTTATTATTTTTTAAAAGGAGCATTTTTAGCTGTATAGATATAGCTCTATAGTATGTTTTGGTAGATTTACTCTCTGATAATTTGTACATTTTATAATTATTTTGAATGAGAATTCCCTTTCTATCATTTCCTCCTGGATTTTTGTCTTACTATATAGAAATGCTGTTGGGTTGTATGTTTACTTTGCAACTTGCTACTTTACTGAAGCTATTAATTATTTCAATTTCTTTGCCAATTTTCTAGGATTTCCTAAGTAAGTCATCTTGTCATCACTAAACAAGAACAGTTTTGCTTCCTATCCTTAGGATCCTATTTTTGCCTATATTTATGCCTTTAATTTCTCTTCTTTTGTTATTCTATCATGTTTAGAACCATTTCAATTAATGGTAGGGGAAAGGAGGATTTTTTATTTACTCTTGTGTTAATTGGAAAAGCTTTATACATAATGAGAAAACACTAAAAGCTTCCCTAATAAAAACAAAAGTAAATCTGGGAAGAATTATAGGATCTGATGCAAAGCGAAATGAGCAGAACCAGGAGAAAATTGTACTTAGTAACAGCAATATTGTGACAATAATCAACTAGCTACTCAATCAATACAATGATCCACAACATTCCAAAGGACTCATGATGAAAAATTCTATCCAACTCCAGAGAGAGAACTGATGAATTCTGCATGCAGATTCGAAATATATTTTTTAATTTTATTTTAGTTCTTTTTTTTTTTTGCAACATGGCTAATATGGAAATTTGTCTTGTATAACTTCACACCTACAATAAGTATTGTATTGTTTGCCTTCTCAATGGATGAGGGAGGGGCTGGAAGGAGGGAGAGAATTTGGAACTGAAAACAAAAATTAAAAAGAAATTCAACTGTATATTTGCCTGTACTGGGTTTTTATTTTTTCTTCTGGTAGTTCCATGACAGTTTAATTTCATTTTCTATTTAATGTACTATTGATTTTGGCATTTTATATTTTTGTAAAAAAAAACCCTCTATTTCTTTTAAATTCTCAGTTTAAATTCTCAGATGTACCTACAGAGTATTTTCTGATAATTCTTATTTTTTCTCTTTTGTGATTTCAACTTATTTTTATTTTATTGATTTTCTGCCCTTTTCTTTTTAATCAGATTGGTTAAGGTTCTATGAATTTTATTAGTGTTTTCAGAGAACCCAAGGCCTATAAATTTTACCCTATAACATCATTCATATATGCCTCCTTCTTTCCTTGTCATTGACACCACCCTGATGCAGGCCCTTATCACCTCATACCCAGAGTATTGCAGTTGCCTGCTGGTTGGTCTCCCTGCCATGAGTCTCTGCCTACACCAATCTAGCCTTACTCAGCTATCAAAGAATTCCAAGTCTAACCATGTAACTCTCCTACTCAACAAACTCCACCAAATCTCTATCCCCTCTGGGATCAAGTATAAAATCCTGTATGGGGTTTGAAGTCATATCCTGCCTTCACGTCCTTTCTAGTATTTTTACACTATACTCCTTTCCCTCTCCCCCTCCCACTCCAACATATACTCTGCCATCCAGTGATGCTGTCCTTGTTGCTCCATCTCCCATAGAATTTTCAATGGCTCTCTCCCATGCCTGGAATGCTTTTTCTCTTCATCTTCTCCTGGCTTTCCCTGGCTCTCTTTAAGTACCAGCTAAAATCCATCTTCTATAGGAAGCCTTTTCTTGTTCCCCTTATTTCTAAGGCCTTGTCCATGCTGATTATTTCCAATTTATTGTACATATAACTTGTTTCCATAAAGTTTTTGCATGTTGTCTCTCCCATTAGACTGTGAGTTCCTTGAAAGCTAGGGTTGTCTTTTGCCTTTCTCTGTATTCCCAGCACTTAACACAATGCCTGGCATATACTATGTACTTGATAAATATTTATTGCCTAAATGACCATATTTTAGCTTGTTTATCATATCTATATTCATCTTAATTTTCAAGATTTTATTCTTTTGTGCTTAATTTAATTAAATTTAATTGTTTATTGGTTTTCTAATTTTAATCAGATATCCAATTAATTAATCATCCTTTATTCTTATTTTGTCAATGTATGTTTTAGAGAGATGAGGACCGCTTTAGCTGCACATCAGACCCTGCTCTCCAATCATTTCTCCCTGTTTTTACACCCTTCCACTCAACAAAATATACTGATTCATAGGATGTGGGGGAGTTCCTGGGGTTTAGTTCATGTACTCGATTTCTGTTACTCCACCTTTACTTACCTTTTTCCTTTAAGTTCACACTTGCATTTTTTCTAAATCTTTAAATGATTCCTTTTTGTTCTCATTTTATTACTATATAGAATCAGTCTTACTTACACTATCTCTTTTTCAAAATGATCTCTAAACATGGGGTAATTTTTTTCTTGGCAATTTTGCTTGTATTTTTATTGTTTTTTTAAGGGGGGGTGGTTTCAAGTTAAATATTCTGTTTATGTCTGTTGTTTTTTTCCCTTTTTTGCAGAAATATTCTAAATGCCTATCTTGTTGAATGTCACTTTTTTCCTTGGTGATTAGACTTAGTTTGGCAGGGTATGTCATTTTAGGTTGCAGTTTAGCTTATTTTGCTTTAAGGAATGTACTATTCCATTCCTTTCTGCAATTTCTTGTCACTGAAAAATAATCTTGTGTCATTCAAAATTCTTTTCCTTTTGCAGGTCCTTCTTCTGTCCACTTGTAGAATTTGTTATTGAAATTATTAAATTTAACCATTATGTGTCTTAGCATTTGAAATGCAAGTTTGTTTTCTGGGGGTGATTTGTGGAGTCTCTGGATTGGTACTTTGTTTCCTGTATTCAGAAGTTCTGGGCAGATTACTTGGATAATTTCCTGAATTATGGAGTTTTGATTGTTTTATTTTTTTCCCTTTCTTTGTATTTCCAGTGTGCAGCACAGTGCTGGGGACACAGCATATGCTTAATAAATACCTGTTCATTTAATTTGCAGTTATCTTTAATTTATCTTATGCATCTTGTCTCCAAAATCAGTCTTCTTTGGCTTATATATAGAATATGTGTTCTTTTAATATTGTTGACTCTTGTTCTCTTCTGCCAGATTTTTCTCTACTTCAAAATTTTGGAGTTCCAAAATATGTTCATCTCTCTTTTAAATCTTTAGAGATACTTTCCATTGTGCATTTATTTTTTTCTATTTTGTTAATTTAGTTTTTATATTCCACATTAAGAGCTCTAAATTTTGACATATATTCTTTTCTGATTTCTTTTTTCATATAGATTTCATTTCTATTTGAACCATTCTGGAGTTTCTTTTTGTTTCATGTTTTATTTGAGCCCACAGGACTCAGCATTTAATAAGATATTAGTTCATTTTCTTTTTCATTTGTTTATTTTCAATCAACAAGGATTTATTAATGTTTACTATGTGTTAGGTTGTGTCCCAGGCACTGGAGATACAAAGCCAAAAGTAGAACGGTCCCTGCTCTCAACTGATAGTCAGTTTGTGTATTGTTCTTCTGCTCCTGCTTAATTCATACATATATTCCCACATTTTTCTGAATTCCTCCGTCATTTCTTATTGAAGCATAGCATTCCATTATACTCCTCTGTCATTCCTTGTTTATACATTTCCCAATTGAAAGGAACATACTTTGTCTAATGTTTCTTGCTACCACAAAGAAAATTGTTATGCCTATATTTACATATATTGGATCTAGATGCTTTAGGTTTTTGTCATTATTTGCCAATTTCAGTGTATATTGTAAAACCTCTTTTAAGTGGCATTTCTCTTACTATTAGGCCTTTAGATCATGTTTTCTTATAGCTATTCATTGTGTGAAATTCTTTTGAAAACTGTTTTTTCACACATTTTATTTCAAAATGTTTCATTGTTTTATTCTGAACTTGACAAGCACAATTATTCACTTTCTTTTGTTTTATAATGTTTGTTTAGGGAGTTTTCTAAATAATTTGAGGATATATTATTCATCCTTCTTTTGAGTTTTAGGATTCACCCTGCTGATTTATCTGCTTGTACTCTAGACTTTTTATTGAAGGGCTTTCCTCTTGCAATCTTCGACATTTTACTCTTTTAAAATATTATTTCATTATTTTATGGCTCTTCTTCCTTTGCCATAAATACACCCTGGAGAGTGGGCTATAAAGGTGCTTCAGCCTCCATATGCTTGGGAATATAGGATTTTCTGGCCTTGATCCCTGCCATGACTAACCTCTGTGAGGCTAGACCTTGCCCCAGATAAATTTCTGTCCTCTTTCTCAAAGGCCCAGCATAGCCTAACATGTTGGCCTCCTCCCTTGAATTTTCTCCTTTCTTTCTTGTGCCTAGATTGAATCAAGAGAGTATTTCTGACAAAACTTTGACAGCCTCAGGCTCTCTTACTTAGGTCCAGGCCCTTGTCAGAAGACAGCAGGCTTTTGGCCCTTCTTCCTGCATCCTCACTTAGAAGGGCAGAGACAGTGTCTGCTCCTTGTTGTGAGTGGGGAAGGGATAAGGTATATTGCGTAAGCATGGAGGCTGATATGGGTGGTGCTGAACAATGCTTTAAGAATTAGAGTTTTCAGCGCATCCCCCCAGGCTTGGAACATAGTTCTCTTAACTCTACAAGCAGTCATACCCTGCTGAAAAACTCAAGGGTCAAGTTAGTTGTCTGGGAATATGGCCAGGCAGTGAAAACACACCCAGATTCAATCTCAGACTTTGGAAGCTTTCTTTGGTGACAAAGAAGTCCAAAACAGACAGCCAGAAGAAGTCAACAAAGTCAAAGAGCCTACAACAAAAGTCTCCAAGAAAAACATGAACTGGTCTCAAGCCATGGAAGAGCTCAAAAAGGATTTGGAAAAGCAAGTTAGAGAAGTAGAGGAAAAATTGGGAAGAGAAATGAGAAGGATGAGAGAAAACCATGAAAAATGAGTCAATGACTTGCTAAAGGAGACCCAAAAAAATACTAAAAAATATACTGAAGAAAACAACACCTTAAAAAATAGACTAACTCAAATGGCAAAAGAGCTCCAAAAAGCCAATTAGGAGAAGAATGCCTTGAAAGGCAGAATTAGACAAATGGAAAAGGAGGTCCAACGGACCACTGAAGAAAATACTACCTTAAAAATTAGACTGGAGCAAGTGGAAGCTAGTGACTTTATGAGAAATCAAGATATTATAAAACAGAACCAAAGGAATGAAAAAAATGGAAGACAATGTGAAATATCTCATTGAAAAAACCACTGACCTGGAAAATAGATATAGGAGAGATAATTTAAAAATTATTGGACTACCTGAAGGCCATGATCAAAAAAAGAGCCTAGATATCATCTTTCAAGAAATTATCAAGGAGAACTGCCCTGATATTCTAGAGCCACAGGACAAAATAGAAATTGAAAGAATCCACCGATCGCCTCCTCAAACAGATCCCAAAAGAAATCCCCTAGGAATATTGTTGCCAAATTACAGAGCTCCCAGATCAAGGAGAAAATACTGCAAGCAGCCAGAAAGAAACAATTTGAGTATTGTGGAAACACAATCAGAATAACCCAAGATGTAGCAGCTTCTACATTAAGAGATTGAAGGGCTTGGAATACAATATTCCAGAGGTCAATGGAGCTAGGATTAAAACCAAGAATCACCTACCCAGCAAAACTGAGTATCATGCTCCAAGGCAAAATATGGATTTTTAATAAAATAGAGGACTTTCAAGCTTTTTCAGTGAAAAAGCCAGAGCTGAATAGAAAATTTGACTTTCAAACACAAGAATCAAGAGAAGCATGAAAAGGTAATCAAGAAAAAGAACAAGAAAAATAAATTGCAAGGGACTTACTAAAGTTGAACTGTTTTGTTTACATTCCTACATGGAAAGATGATGTGTTTGATTCATGAGACCTCAGTATTAGGGTAGCTGAAGGGAATATGCATATATATATGTATATATATATATATCTTTATGTATATATGTATATGTGAGTGTGTATGTATGTATATATGTATGTGTATATATATATATATATATAGAGAGAGAGAGAGAGAGGATGAGTTGAAGATGAAGGGAAGATATCTAAAAGAAATAAAATCAAATTAAGGGATGAGAGAGGAATATATTGAGAGAGGGAGATAGGGAGAGATAGAATGGGGTAAATTATCTTGCACAAAAGTGGCAAGAAAAAGCAGTTCTGTAGGAAGAGAAGAGAAGGCAGGTGAGGGGGAATGAGTGAATCTTGCTCTCATCAAATTTGATCTGAGGAGGGAATACCATACATACTCAATTGGGTAGTGTACCCCACAGGAAAAAAGGAGAAAGAAGATAAAAAAGGGGGGATGATAGAAAGGAGGGCAGATGGGGGTGGAGGTAATCAAAAAAAATACTTTCAAAAGGGGACAGGGCCAAGGGAGAAAATTCAATAAAGGGGGATAGGTTAGGAAGGAGCAAAATATAGTTAGTCTTTCACAACATGAGTATTGTGGAAGGGTTATACATAATGATACGCATGTGGCCTATGTTGAATTGGTTGCCTTCTTAGGGAGGATGGGGCGGGGGAGGGAAGAGGGAGAGAATTTGGAACTCAAAGTTTTAAATACAGATGTTCAAAAACAAAAAAAAAATTTTTGCATGCAACTAGAAAGTAAGATACACAGGCAATGGGGCGTAGAAATTTATCTTGCCTTACAAGAAAGGAAGGGAAAAGGGGATGGGAGGGGAGTGGGGTGACAGAAGGGAGGGCTGACTGGGGAACAGGGCAACCAGAATATACACCATCTTGGAGTCGGGGGGAGGGTAGAAATGGGGAGAAAATTTGTAGTTCAAAATGTTGTGAAAATCAATGCTGAAAACTAAATAAAAATGCAGTATGCTATAAAAAAAAAAGAATTAGAGTTTTCCAGTGCTAATCCATAAAAATTTTGCCTTCTTGGCCTTTTCCTCTTCTTTATTCTATCGATTCAGCAGTAATTGCTCTAATTCTGATGCAGAATTCCTTTTTAATTTTTTTTGGAAAGTTGGTGATTTAAAAGGTTAGGTAAAAGTGATTAATTCATCACCCAGTTGATCATGCAGCTATGCTTCTCATAAGGCAACCCGAGATCTCACTGTCTTTTTTGATTGTGATGACACAAGGTAACTCATATAGAACAAATATTCCACCAAAACTACTTCATGGACAACATAAGACATGAGGATGTCTTCTCTGCATGGGGAAAGATATTTAGGATCTGAATAGTCATAGAGTTAGGGGAAAGGCATTGTTGATGAGGAAAACAACATTTTTTCAAAGAAATGGAAAGGTCCCTGACTTGCTTAATGAACAATCAACAATCATTTATTAAGTGCCTACTGTATTCCCTGTTAGATGCTGAAGATAAAAAGATGAAAGTGAAACTGCCCCAGAAATCAAGGAGACTGGTTGTTGTTGCTGTTGCTTCATTTTCAAAGAAGATCAATGACCTCATGGGATAATATCTTGACTTAGACTTCATTGGAATGTATAAATTGAGGCTAGTGGAAAATTAAACTGAGTAGGAGGGGTAGAAAATAGACTATGGAAAACGCTGAAAACCAAACTTTTGATAGGCACCAATGGCCGGCTGAACATTTTGGAACAGTAAAACAGCATTTTGACAGCAATGTCTAAAATAGATTAGCCTTGCATTGGTATATAGAATATGTTGTTATTCAGTCATTTCAGTCACATCCAGCTTTTGTGAACCTACTTGGGATTTTATTGGCAAAGACACTGGAGTGGTTTGCCATTTCTTTCTCTTGCTCATTTTACAGATAAGGAAACTGAGGCAAACAGGGTTAAGTAACTTGCCAGGGTCACATAGGTACTAAGTATCTGAGACCGGATTTTAACTGAAGTCTTCCTGACTCCAGGTTTGGTGCTCTATTCACTGTGCCACCTTGCTAACCCAAATGCAGACTATATTGGCATAGGAGGAGGCTATTGTAGTATTGTAAATGAGAGAGGATTTGTGACACAATTTTTAAAAAATTAAAACATCGACAAGACTTGGTCATTAATCGGATGATCAAGAAAATGGGAACAGTATTTGTCAAAGGAAGGGAAGTTTGGAGGGGGAGGTGAAGAGGGAATCACCAAGTTCATTTGAGACTTATAGAGTCTGAAATGATGGCGGGACATATGTGTGGTATACATGGTATAGTGGAAGAAGTATTGGCTCCGGAGTCAGAAGATCTGGGTTTAAACTCCGTTTAAGTATTACCTGTGTGACTTTGGGCACAAGACTTTACTTCCCTGAGCCTCAGTTTCATCATCCATAAAATGAAGATATTGATTAGATGGTCTCTGAGGTCCCTTCAGATCTAAATCTATAATGCCATGGACTAGTGGAAATGTCTATAAAATAGGCAGTTGAAAATATGAGAACTTTACCTGGATGAGAAAACAGAATTGCGGGTATCAGCCTTGGGAGACATAAGCTATAAGTGACACTGGGAGACCAATGGAACCATGGCAATGAATGAGCTCTCTGTGGGAAAGATAGAACAGATGTTCCTAAGCATGAGGCTGTGGGGAAAGGAGGAAGAGGAGTCAGGAAAGAAATCTTAGATGAAACTTATGCTTGCAAATTGAAATTTTTCAAGGCGAAGCAGATTTAGTGATGAGGGATACAAGAAAGTTGAAATTTCTGAATTCAGAAAATTGAAAAAGTAGATATAGAGAGGTGAATGGAAAACACTCAAGTGTATTCTCTAGTCCCTGCTCTATCTGAGTGAAATTTGTCAAGTTTAGCAAGTAAACCCACCAGGGACCATGGTTAATCCTTTCATTAATGTATTTATATAATTAAGCAAAATATAATGTATTTATATAACTTTAAGCTTTTAATAGCTTAAATGTGGATTAAGACTTTGGGGACACCCAGAAGAATATAATTTACATTCTGCAAGTTTATTATGAGAAGCAGTGTGGTGCAGTACATGGAGATCTGTCTTTGGAGTTAGAAAGATCTGAGTTCAAATCCTGCCTCTGACACATGCTGACTGTATAACTCAAAGTAAGAAAGGTAAAAAATGAAAAAGGGCAAGGTCTTGCTCACACAGCATCCCAGGCCATACCCAGTCATCCTGATCTATGTGACACCACTAGACCCAGATGGCTTTGGAGGAGAGAGTGAGGCTGGTGACTGCACAGCTCTGCTTCACTTAAATCCAATTCACTTGCAAGTCATGATGTCATGATGACTCCTGATGTCACTATCCTCTTTGAGAACAAAGCACAAACAGCAACAATAACCCTAGGCAAATCACCTCTCAGTGCCCTAGGCAACTCTGAAACACTGTGAGTCGCTGAGAAGATGCCAACCTGCATTGATCAAGGCAATCTCCTCCTCTAGAAAATCTCCGTAGCAATAAAATCACTAGTTTACTCTCTTTATCTCTATGCTTCCTATGTGTTATCTATTCTGACTTCTCAATCAACTACAGACTCTTTGAGAATAAGGCTAATGCCTATCACTTAAAAAGAACCTAAGTTCATTGTAGTAGATGCCCAGCCCAATTATATGAACTTAAGGAATGAGTCCGGTTCCACAAATGAAGCAGGAAAATGGTCTGGAGCAATGGTGTCAAACAAATAGAAATGGAGCCACTATATAAGGATGCCTGTGGGCCACGTATTGACTTAGTTTTAAAATATTATCTATGATTTATTGTATTTTTATTTATTTTGGTAAATATTTCCCAATCACATTTGCACTTGGAAGTGTTGTGAGCAACAGGTTTGACACCTCTGATCTGGAGAAGCACTGAGACCTTCACTTTCAGCCCCACCAAGCATTGCCGCCTGTTCATGCAGCAGTGTGATTGGTGTGACTGACACTTTCAGGCCCTGAAGGATTGTGGCACAATGGAGACAGATTATGCCAAATTATTCTATTGCCTTACATGGAAAGAGGCAATCTAAGACATTTAAACTTTCTTTCAAAGACAACCTCATCTCCCACTTTATTCCATTTAAATAATTTTGGGTTGATTTTTAATTTTTTGAACTCAGGGAAGTCAGATGTGAAGAAATGTATTTATGGGAAAAAGTAAATTAGCAAGTTCAGGTAATTCAGCCCAATCTGAATTCCCAAAACAAGTACCACAAAAACCCAGGGTAGCTAGGTGGCAGAGTAGATAGAACACAAATTTCAAAGCCAAGAAGACCTGGGTTTAAATCCTTCCTCAGATACTTATTAGTTGTGTGACCCTCTCAGCCTCAGTTTCTTCATCTGTAAAATAGGGAGTTGGGCTTAATGGTTTTTAGGGTCTCTTCTACTTCTAAATTTATGATCCTGTGAACAACTCTGCCTGGAAGAGAGAAGAAAATGAGATTTAGAAGAAATTTCAGAAAGCATGTAGCCTAATCTTTTTTTATTTTGTAGAGGAGGAAACTAAGGTCTAAAGGTAAAGGGACATGCCCAAGGTCACACAGAAATAGGATTTGAACCCAGATCCTCTGATTCCAAATTTAGGGGGGAATTTTTTGTTTCTAATATCCTCCCCCCACCCCCAGATAGTGGTTCAATAAACTAACTTGCTTTACCTAAGCAGACGTGGGGACATTAGGTCTATGTTATCTTAATATGCTTATGAACAATCGCTTCAAAACAAATAAAGAAGAGACACATGGCAAACTGGATCCTAAAAGAAAAATGGGAGTAACAACTCACCATAAGTTTTGACACCTCCTCTTTTGGGTGAAAAGAAAGTCCTACTATTGACTTTTTTTTCAAAATCTTTTTAAGAAAAATTTTGTTGATTTTTTTTAATTTTTACATTCCATTTACAAATTATCTCTTTGCCATGAAACATTTCATTCAACAAAATAAAACAATTAAGTAAAATTAAAACTACAGTGACATCTGATAAAGTATGCAATATTCCACATCTTTTCATCTCCTTATTTTAAAATTTTTTTAATTAACAGAAATATATTTTCAGTCCCTTCCATCTTCCACTCCAATGTAAAAACAAGAAAAGAAAAACAAATTCCTTATGATAGATATACATAATCAAGTGAAATAAATTTCCTTATTTGCTGCATGCGCAATCCACTTTAAATATATATAATGTGTGTGTGTACACACACACACACACACACACACACACACACACACACACACATATAAATATATGCATATAAATAATTTTCTAGCCTAAATCTATCACTCCTGTCTCTCAGGAAGTGGGTAGTAGGTTTCTTCATTGGTCCTCTGGAATCATGGAGGTCCTTGTATTGATCACAGTTCTTACAGATGTCAGAGTTGTGTGTCTCTAGTGTTCTTGTTCTTGTCTAAATTGTTTTCCAGTTCTGATTATTTCATTCTTCATCAGTTTATAAAAATCTCCAAAAGTGATTAGTTTTGTAATATTGATATAATTGTATACATTGTTCTCCAAGTTGTGCTTACTTCACTCTACATTAGTCCTTCCCATTTCTTTGAAATCTATTTCCTCATTTCTTACAGCACAATAATATTCTATCGCATTCATGTACCATGGCTTATTCAGTCATTCCTCAATTACTAGACATCTTTTTTATTTTCCAAAGATTTTTGTTTTGTTTTGTTTTGGTTTTTGCCACCACAATAAAGGCTGCCTTAAGTAATTTTGTACATGTAGCATCTTTTCCTATTTCTTTGTGGTATAGTTGTGTCAAAGGGCATGTATCATTTAATAACTTTTTGTATATAACTACAAATTGCTTCCCAGAATGGTTGTTAGTCACAGGTCCACCAACAAGTACATCGATGTTCCTGTTTTCCCACAGCCACTCCATTTATCATTTTCTCTTTTTTTTTGTCATCTTTGTCACCCTAATGGACATGAGTTGGAACCTTATAATTGTCTTAATTTATATTTCTATAGTTAGTAGTAGTTTGGAAAATTTTTTAATATGGCTATAATTAGCCTGAGTTTTTTTCCCTTTTGAGAACTGCCTATTCATATCCTTAGATCATTTATCAAGTAGACAGGGGCTCTTATTCTTACAAATTTGAATTAGTTCCTTATGGATCTTAAAAATAAGCCCCTTTTTCAGAGAAACTAGATGCAAGAAGTTTATTTATTTATTTTAGAAATTTATTTTATTTTTACATTTATATATTTTATATATATTTATATATTTATTTATTTCCCTTTTAATCTTAACTTTGAGAAATTTGTTTAATTTGTTTATTTGTAATTTAATTTAAATTTGTTTGAGAAAAAATTTTAAATGTTATATAATCACAATTATCCATTTTTGACATTTCTGTAACTTGTTTATGTGTATGTGTGTGTATTTTTAATATTTAGATCAGGTAGCCATGTGGAGCTTATCTTGGAATAATAAGGTATGAGGTTCTGGTCTAAATCTTATTTCTCCAATATTGCTGTCTAATTTTTTCACCAATTTTTGTCATATACTGAGTCCTTATATCAGTAGCTGGGGTGTTTGTGCTTACTGAACACTAGGCTAAAAGATAAATGCTTCCATATGTTATATATCTAATCTGTACCACACATTAATCTCTTTTTTTTTACACTGATACCTTTTTTTTTGAGCATAATTGTTTTTTTGTTCCTATTTATTTTCATTATTCCCCATGGCATTCTCAACTTTCTCTTCCTCCATATGGATTTAGTTATTATTTTTCTGGTTCTGTAAAGTAATCCTTTAGGAGTTTAATTGGTTCCCACTATCAAGATGAAATCTGCCTCTTTGTATATCCACTTACCGCTCCTAAATCTCTTCTTTGGGGCCAAGTTAAAAAAGGTCTCATCTCCCTCACCTGTGTCATCTTTCAAATATTTTCAGACAGAGACAACATGGCATAGTGGTGAATTGCTTAGCATTTGGAGTCAGAGGACAGGGTTTGAATCCTGGCTTAGAACTGACTTCCTTATTGCTACAGGAATGCTGTGTATCCTGAGGATCCCTTGGCACATTATGGTTACAAAGTACTTCCCCCTCCCTATCTCAGCTGAGTGCTATACCACTACAAAAGGAGCAGTATAGATATCGATGTCCCCTTTTAAGACTGGAAACAGAGGCTCAGAGAGGGTTGTCCAAAACCACATGCTAAAAAAATGGCGGAACTGCAACCTGAACCCAGGTCTGCCGACTCCCAGGTTGGTGGGTTTTTTTTTCCAGCTCTTCGTGGCAATCTAGAAATAGCCCCTGTGTCATAAAAGTGAGAATTTTGCAGTAAATGCTTTTATATATCATGACTGGGAAATGGGACATTCTAGCTAATTAAATCTGATTAATAGAGAGATAGCACGTAGAAGGATAACGTGGACTGAATTAGAATTATAATGAAATACAGAACACTAAAATCAAATTGAAAGTGGCTTAATCTTTTTTTTTTTTAATTCAGAAGACACATCAGGACCTGGGTTTGAGTCCCACTTGTGATGCTTATTACCTGTGTGGTCTTGGATTACTCATATAACTTCCCTGGGCCTTGGTTTACCCTTCTATAAATGAGATGGTTATACAAGATAGCCTTTGAGGTTCCTTACAGTCCTAGATCTATGATCCTGTGGTCCTTAAGATTCTGATCCCAGTCATGAATTATCTCTGTATTGGTAATATACAGTACATGGGATGACCCATCATCAGGGTTATGGGGAATCCAGTTCTAAGACTAAATGTTAAATTTTCAGGGTGAGCATTTATACCTCAAAATCTACAAAGGTTCCAAATAAGGGCTTGAGTTATTGTTTTTGTTATTTATTATTGCTTTATTGATTGCTTAGACATAAGTAAGTGTTAATGAGGCAGGCTAAACTTAAAAGTATCTGTGCCTGCCCTTTTCTTTCTTGAGAGCCCTGTTGTTAAACATTTACTAGTAAACCCCTGCTCACAACAGAATGTAACTCCAGTCCCAAAGCTCAATGGTATGGGACTCTCTCCCCATTGATGGAGAGCAATACCCTGCACCTGTGTAAGGAAGAGTTGGTGAGGGGAGAAGAACTTCACTCTCTTCAGTCTTTGGGGCTGCTTTCAGTTCCTTGAGTGGCTTTAAGCCCTGTAGCAGTTACAGACAATTAGGGTTTTCAGCTTTGAGAGTGAAGATGGAAGATGCCAATCCCACTTCAGGTTTCTGAAGAAAAAGAATAATCTGTAAAGAAGCTAATATGACAGGAGCTGGCAGTCTCTGTATTGCCCCTATCTCCAGCTTGCTACCCTAGAGACTTTGGGGAACTTCTCCTTGGGTGAGAACCAGGACCCTCTATCTTGGTCCCGCTGAGTTGCCTCACTCCCAAGAGCTCTTTCACTCTGTATTGTCTGGTACATTTTCTATGGATACCTTCTCTGATTTCTGTTTTGCCACCAATTTAGATAAATGGGTCTCCTTTGATAATTGCTATGTATGTTTGTTGTGGAACTTGTATTTTGGAGGAAAAAGGATCAAGCCTTGGACATGGAGGTTGAGGTCCTGTTTTCCCTCAAATAATGAAATACAGATCAGAAATTAGATAGAACCTGAAACCCACATCCCCTGGACAAATAATACTTAAGGGAGCAGAGGGACAAAATTCTAGCCCAGGATGCCCTCTCTCTGAGGAGAGCAAAGTGGCATATATCCTCAACATCCTACTTTCCCTTCTGGCAGGAATTAAAGTCTCCCTTGGAGAAGGGGCAGGGAGAAAAGTCCATAGATATATATTCTGTCTCCCTTTGAGCTATACAATGACACCAATACACCATGTTACATGTAAGGGATAGTCCATGGAGTCTTGCTACAAGAATTTACTATATTTCCTTTTCACCAGAATGAATTTATTTTTCACTATGGTCACATTGACCTGAACAACACACCATTTGCCATTCAGAATTCAGGGGTTATATCTGCATTAAACTATATTACTGATTAGATTAAGTTTTTAAATTTTTGTTTTGGCATCCTATACATCTATAACCTGTTTATCAATTTTCAAGGGACAGACTGAAAGTATTTCCCCCAAATTTCATCTTTAGGTTACTTGGGCAATTTCCTCTGCTAACTCATTTTGGTGTGTGTTTATTCCCTCCTGCTCCTGATGTATTTGTTTTCTCTTCTTGAACAATCAAATCATAGAACATCTTGTCTAATATCCTCATTTTATAGATGAGAAAGCTGGAATTCAGAGTTATTGTAAGTGACTTGCCTAAGATCACACAGGTGGCAAGTGGTAGAGCCTGCCATTCAAATTTGGGTTAGGAGACCCCAGTTCATGCTCTTTCTGTGGCCGCATGTTGGTTTATTAACATGAAGCATGGTGATGAAAATACTTCTAGAACCCAAACCTAGTGCTTATCTTGTTTAAGCAACTGTTTTAATTTTAGGCCTTCAGAATAACATTTATTCTCACTCTGCAACTTGGCACAATCCTATATTAAGGTGTCAGCACAGAGCTCTTTGGAATGAAGTACAGAAGGCACAATAGTGGAATCGGGCTAATTAAAGATGTGTATCATCAGTGAAAATGTCTCTTTGGAATCAAAAAATTAATTACAATATATCTGGCCTGGGTACCAGATGTTGAAAACAAACCAACAGATATACATGCTACTTTGCTTTCTAAAATTTTCCTAATAAATTTTCCTTTATGTGCATTTTCTTTTTCAACTTAGGTGGGTACAGAAGAATGAATACTCACCAGAAATCCTAAAGGAACTGACATGAAGCAATATTTGGAGACATTCCCTTTACTTTGACGGAAAAGGGTGGTGGAGAGGAAAGGCGAATTGGGATTAGGGAATTTTTGCTTCCAATTTGTGCTAACAAATGCCAACAAAAATCATGGAAATCTTATGGATCAGAAATAGGTCTATCCATTGTTGGCATCAAGACAAGGGATAAAATATGCCTTGTACTCAAAGTCCTTAACAACATCTAATCAACTTCTAGGAGTAATTCAAATCATTTTTAATGGTGTAGGAAGGAACAAAAAACCACTATAGAGTTGAAGAGTCTTTGGAGAATGAAATTAGTTCTGGGAATGGTGAAGCATGCCTACAAATCCTGCAAGCCATGAAGTGGAAGCTAGTGGATCTCTTGGGTTAAGGAATTCTGAGTTGCAGAGGGCTAAGCGAATGGGGTGTCTAATACCGTGAACTCCAAGATGCAGGGAAGTCACCAGGCTTTCTAAAGAGGGGCAAGGTTGGAAAGGTTGGAGGCCCAGGTTGGAAACAAAGCACGTCAAAACTTTATTGCTGGTCAGAAGTGAAATAGACCCATAATTAGCCATTGTACTTACTAGGTGAGATAGAGAGAGCCAATTTTTTTTTTTTTTTAAAAAAGGAAGGAAGAAAGGAAGGAAGGAAGGAGAGGAAGGAAGAAAGGAAGGAAGGAAGGAGAGGAAGGAAGAAAGGAAGGAAGGAAGAAAAGGAAGAAAGAAAGCAAGGAAGGAAGGAGAGGAAGGAAGAAAGGGAAGGAAGGAAGAAAAGATGGAAAAAAAAGAAAATGGAATTGAAATGAGAAAGACCCGAGTCTGAATCCTCGCTCTGATTCTGACTCTAACTAGTTATCTGAGGTGACTAGGTTGCACAGTGGGTACAGTGCTGGACTTGAAGTCTTCCCAACTTCAAATTCTGCCCCAAATACTCACTAGCTTGTGACCCTGGGTAAGTGATTTAACCTCCCTTATCCTCAATTTCTTCATTCTTAAAATGGAGATTGCATAGGATAATAGCACCTCCCTGTCATGGTTGTTGTGAGAATCAAACAAGATAAGATAGCTCATAAAATACTTTGTATTTTATGTAAAACATAAGATGCTTTGCAAACCATAAAGTGCCATATAGATGCTAACTCTTATTATGTGACAATGGGCAAGGCCCCGATTTCTTCATGTGTAAAATGGGGATAATTATACCTGTAGTACCTGCCTCCCAGAGGTTAAATGAGACAATCTGAAGAAAACATTATATGGAGATATCCCCAAAATGTAAGTACAGTTTTAAACTTTAATGCCTTAAAACTACACTAAGACTTTTGGTGCACCCTGTATAAATGTCAGCTTATTATTATGTAATAAAATTATTATTATTAAACACTCTCATTTGGGGGCAGGGAGGGATGTCTTTGGAGGCTTCTAAGAATAAGCTGTGCAATGAATCATCCTGAGATCTTAGGTGGTCACTAAGGTAAGACTAATAAAATGTCTTCCTTGAGGATCATTCCCAAGAGGGTGAGAGGTCATTCATCTTCATCCGGAGTGCCTAGTAATCCAGAAACAAACACTTCTTTCAACCCTCCAAGGTTTCCCAGTCTGAGCTCATTATTTTTATAGCTTGCTCCAAATAAAAATAACTGATTAAACCTGTGTGGGCGGTGTATTTCAAAAAACACTGCATACACACACATTAATAAGTCCAAATTCTCTAACCTAGAATTCAAGGCCTCTCATAGCCTGGTCCCAATCTACCTTTCTATCATTTTCTCCCACTACTCACCTACAAGTACTCTGTATTTTGGTCATTATTCCTAAAATCTGCCTATCACTTCCACTTTCTGTGTCTCTGCCTTAAACCATTTCCTAACACTTGGATCACCCTTCCCTCTCTTCCCAGCCCATTGGAATCCTATTCAGCCAATAAAGCCAAGATCAAGTGTGGAAGCCAGCAATAGATTTGTGCTCAGATGGGCCTGGATCAAATCCTAGTTTTGCTGCTGTGTGACCTTTGGTTGATCATTTCCCTTTGTTGGGTCTTGCGGTCGTCATCTGCAAAGTGAGTAGCTGAGGCCAGCTCTTCTCTGTGTTCTTCCAGTTTAAATATTATGGATTCTATGACATCATCCTCCTTGCCCCCAGCCATCAATGGTCTCAGCCTTGTCTAAACTCTTAAAGAACTTATTACCTAGAACAGTCATTTAGCTGCAATCACTTACAGTCTAACATTGCTATCTTTATTTCCATGTTCATCTAGATGTCGTCTCCCCAACTAGAGTGGAGAAATAGTATGCTATAATGAGAATTTTACTGGCTCTAGAATCTGAAAACTGATTTTTACTTGCTGCCTCTAATACTACTTTGTGTGACTATGAGCAAATCACTTAACCTCTCTGGGACTTAAAATGACTAATGACTAAAATGGGTTCCTAAAGTGAGGGTGGCAGGGCAGCTACATGGCACAGTGGATAGAGTACTGGACCTGGAATAAGGAAGACTCGCTTTCCCGAGTTCAAATCTGGCTTCAGACACGTACTAGTTGTGTGACCCTGGTCACATCACTTAACCCTATTTGCCTTAGCTTTCTCATCTGTAAAATGAGCTGGAGAAGGAAATGGCAAATCACTCCAGCATCTTTGCCAAGAAAACCCCAAATGAGGTCACAAAGAGTGGGGCATGACTGCAATCTGAAAACAGCAAGAACAAAAGTGAGGGCCGAAGTAGGTAACTTCCGAGGTTCTGTCTAGGTCTATGCTCCTATGACTAAAAGCCCCCTGACAGCAGGGACTCTGTCTTATATTTATCTACTCTCCCTGTTGGAAAGGTTTGTACTTAAAGAGATGCTCCACAAATATTTGTTAAATAAATGATTAATTTTTATCAAAATCATGATTTTAGGCGGTTTAACTTGACTATTTCTTCTCATGGAATTGAAGCATGGGAAAGCTGTACATCATTTTACAGCCTCAAACAATGTTGCCCTTAGACTCCAGGTCTCTCTTTTTGGCAATGAAACCAAATGTTTGCTGGCCAAGGCAGTTTCTGTGCTATATTGGCCTCCTCCTTGTGGTTGTTGTTTTGTATCGGTTACATGCTGTTGCTTTTGTTCATTTCCTGTTTTTTCATAGTGGACAATTTTATGGAAAAGGTTGAATTGTAATTGTTGTTATCATATACGATGTCTCAGCTTTAGTCTTCCCTCTAATTTAGTGTTTGCTGTGATCGGCTGCCTAGCAGGTGCCAGACCTGCCACCAGGAGGCACTCTTTCTCTAAGGATATGAGTGGGAATTCGCCCCTCAAATCAAGCTACACAATCCTCCCCTGGATATGGGATACAGTAGAGTTTCTGTTGTGTGACTGCCCATTCCTCTGGGTTCTGCAGTGTCAGGAGCTACAATTCTTGACCTGTAAAGACACACATAAATACCCCAAACTCACTTCGCTAAGGACACATGGAAAGAAAAGCCCAGGACTCCAATCATTAGGAAGTTTCCATTCACTGCTTCTTACACTCTTACCCCACAATCTGCTCACTGCCAGTACTTTCTGATGGGTACCACAGCTAAATTCTCTCTGAGACTCTTACATACAGTAATTAGCCGCAATCACTTGGTGGAAATGGGAATGTACTCAGCTCTTCCATTTCACAGTACTGTGGAAAGCATTAGCTCTGAGGTCAGAGGATCTATGTTCAAATTCTGCCTCTGACACTTAATATCTGTATAAATTGTGACTTTTTCTCCTAGAAGACCACAGATGGGTTGGCTACCATAACACAACCCAATTATCATTTGAAACTCAAGGAAAATCACCTTTGGTTTCCAATTTAGGACCATAGATATAGAGCTTGGAAGGACTGCAGAAGTTACCTAGTCCAACTCCATCATTTGACAGATAAGGAAACTGAGGCCCAGAAAGGTTAAACGACTTGCACAAAGTAATGCAGGCCATGTCAGAAGCAGGATTCAAACCTGAATAATTTCCCTCCAGACCCAGTGTTCTTTCCATGGCACTATCCAAACACTATTTAGCACCATTCTCTGAAACATTCAGCCATAGCCCACAACTAAGTATACTTCCCTAGTATCAAAACTTTTAGGATGTGTTTAGTATATTTAGCATAATGGGAGCAGAAAGGTTGGAAAAATAAATGCATTTGCAGTTGTCCATTAACTTAGTTTTTTAAGATCTGTTGGAGTTGGGAGTGGTTAAGCTCAATTTTATCTTCACCTCCTGCTGGTGGCTTGAGCCATCCTCCAGTGACCATAGTGGCCAAACTGGAGAACACCCCTTTGGGTAGGAGGAGATGGAGTGGTTGAGGAACATAAAAAGTTGGTGGGGAGTCCTTATGAATCCCTGCAAAGCGCAAGAAGCAAACGGATGGAGTGCTGGACTTGGAGTCAAGAAGACATGAATTCAAATCCCACCTCAGCCTTTAAGGTTTGTGTGATCCTGGGTAAGTCACTTAACCTTTCTGGGTCTCATTTTTCCTTAGCTATAAAATGAGAGAGTTGGACTCAGTAACCTCTGAGGTTCCTTCCAGCTCTAAGTGGAAGTGATCTCATCATCTTACAAGATCCAACACCTCACAGTAGCCTCTGCCCCTCTGATTGGAGGGTGGACCCTTAAACCTCTCCATAAAAGGAGAAGGGATAGAACAGATGTTTCCTCATTTCCTACCTGGATGCACAAAGAGGACCATGACATCAGGAAGATGATGCCATAACTTGCAAGTGAATTGAATTTGAGTGAGGGAGGGCTGTGCAAAGCCACCAGCCTCACTTTCTCCTCCAGAGCCATCTGGGTGCAGTGCCTAGATATGGATCAGGACAACTGGAGATAGCCCAGGATGCAGTGGGAAACCTTGGCCTTTTTAAGCTGAGGTCTTTCCTAGTTCTCACTTTGAGTGAGGCAATGCCCTTTCAGTGAATAGGCCTGTTTAAGAAGTGAGTCAAGGGCAGGTCCCTTTAATTAAAAAAAAAAACCAAACTGGGAGAGGAAGACCCTCTGCGTCCACAACCTGTGAGTAGTCCAAGGTGCCCCATGGGGACC
Organism: Trichosurus vulpecula; assembly: GCF_011100635.1. Lineage (NCBI taxonomy): Eukaryota > Metazoa > Chordata > Mammalia > Diprotodontia > Phalangeridae > Trichosurus > Trichosurus vulpecula. The sequence goes on from NC_050573.1 coordinate 538,925,020, forward strand.
CAGACAGGCAGTTCCAGTTGGGCAACTCAGCACCTCATCCTGTTCTGTCCTGTCCTGCCCTGTCTCCTCCCTTCCCCTGCTCTCCCCTCTCCTCCTCTCCAACATGGAGTATAATGCCCTTACCTGGGGGTATCATGCTCAAAGGAAGGTAAATTTTGAAGGCTGAAACTTACCTAGGTATCTTGGGGTTTAGTGACTAGATTTCTATCTTAAAGATCATGCCTTAAATGCAATTCACTCTGGCTTTCATTGATTGAACAACAATAGGTCCCTGCCCATGCACCACTTAATGGTTATTTTTTGGGCCCTCCTGGCTCAGAGTGAATGTTAATAGCAATTGCTCTCTTTTGGCCAGCAACCCTGAGAGTTTTGTCTCCCAGTTTGATTTTTTTTTTTATTAAAGGGCCCATCCCTTGACTCACTTCTTAAACAGGCCTATTGACTGAATGGGTGTTACCTCACTCAAAGTGAGAACTAGGAAAGACCTCAGCTTAAAAAGGCCAAGCTCTCCCACTGCCTACTGGGCCATCTCCAGTCATCCTGATGAATATCTGGCCACTGGACCCAGATGGCTCTGGAGGAGAAAGTGAAGCTGGTGACTTTGCACAGCCCTCCCTCACTCAGATCCAATTCAGTTGCAAGTCGTGTCATCATCTTCCTGATGTCGTGGTTCTCTTCAAGAATGAAGAACAAACCACACACAACTTGGCTGCAGTCATTTTGGATTTCTTTGGCTTCTCCATCATGGCTGTGAGCCAGATATCTTCCTTCCCTTCTTTTGTATGCTTAGATTGAAAACTCCTTGGAAGCAGGGACTGGCTTTCTTTTTCATATTTGTATCTCTAGAATTTAGCACAGTGTACAGCATGTAATAGGTGTTTAATAAATGTTTCTTTAGCATCTCATAGGTGCTTAATAAATGTTTCTTTACCATCGAATATTGATTGAAGAATGTGATCCTATAAACCTGGTATGATTCCTTGGCTTCATAGGGCACACTATTTCTTCATCTCTAGGTTCTCTGGTCCTAACTGATCTGCTAAGGTACCCTGGCACTTTCCAAGGGGACATCAGAAAGGGATAATGCATTTCATGGCATAAAGAACTGGCCCCAGCACACATCCTCACACATCCTGATTTATAGGAACATTTTATCAGGGAGACTAATATATCCAACATCACTTAGGGACAGTTTTCTCACTGAATACAATGCCCCGACCCTATACATATTTCTTACAGAAACTGGTCAATGCAGAAAACATTTAGATAATCTATGGAGATCTAACTACAACCAGAGTTAGATTTATGGGAAGAAGAAGAGTAGCTCATGATTGCTCACAATGACAAGAACCTAGACCACCTCTGGAACACTTAGCAGCTCAATCAACATCAGATCCACAGGGAATTATTTTTAAATAGCTTCAACTTTGTTATCTGTGTTCTCCAGGCATTCTGAGGACAGATATGCTATCCTAGAAACCCAAATTTGAACATTCAATAGATTACAATGTGATAGATTTGGAGCCCAAAGGGACCTTAGATATCATTAAATTCAACCTTCTCCTTTTACATATGAGGAAACTGAGGCAAAGAGAAGTTAAATGATCTTCTATGATCATGCAGATAGTAAACATGATGATAATGACAATGATGGCTAACTTTTAATATGGCACTTTAAATTTTGCAAAGTGTTTTACATATGTTTACTTATTTGATCCTCACAACAACCCTGTGAGATAGGTACTATTAATATCATCCTCATTTCAAAGATGAGGAAAATGAGGATGCAAAAAGTTAAATGACTTGCCCAGGGTCACACACCTAGTAAGTATTTGATGTAGGATTCAAACTTAGGTCTTCCAAAATCCAAGGCCTAATCACTCCCCACTAGGTCAGTAAGCTGCCTCCCATCTACTGCCTTTCTAAAACTATAAACTTTGCAGAGAGGCAGTGTGGCATAAAGCCAGTCTCTGAGCTAAAAATAATCTGGGTTCAAGTCCTGCCTTTGACACATACTGTCGCTGTGATCCTGCCTAAGTCATCTCACTTAGTCTCTCAGGCAACTGTCTAAGACAATAAGTTGCAAAAATGTTGCTGATCTGCCTTGGCAGGAGATTCCTTACCAAGGATTATCCATGTCAATGAAATCACAGATTTGGACCAAAAATAACCACTACCCCCTCTACCTCAACTAGAGTCAATCCCTTTCCCTAACCTCAGAGATAGGCACAGGATTTCTCTTCAATGCTTTCTAACCTTTAAGCATGGACTATGTCTATATTCAATCAGTAAACATTTAGTAAGCACCTGCTATGTGCTAGGTATTGTGCTGAGCAGTGAAGATACAAAAAGAGGCAAAAGACAGTCCCTGCCCTCAAGGAACTGACAATCTAATAGGAGTTTACAATCCAATCCAATCTTAGATAGGCTCCTATACCTCTATTTGGGTCTGTATGGCCCTCTTGCTGACACCCAGTGGGCAGTGCTTTGGCTCAGCCTAGCAATGTGCCTGTTATTCAAGATCTTGCACACAATCACTCATAAGTTTTATTGGACAATAAGTGTGTCATGATGTCAACCAATACTTCCAGTCATGTAACGTACACGATCCAGTGCAAATGCCAAGCAATCTTCCTGCAACCCCTCTCTCTTTCATCCCTTGATGAAGATTATGGTAGATTTCATCTCAAGCCTTCAGTTGTATCTCAGGAGTACAAAATCTTGTTGGTAGTCATAGATAACCCTGACCAAGAATGTCCGCTTTTTCCCATTTGATGGGCTAAGTGTAATGGGCAGGCAGAACTCATAAAGCAAACCCTGTAACAGTATCTCCAATGTTATGCCTCCTAGTATCAGGGTGACAAGATATCTTACTGCCACCTGGATAATTTTGTTACAATAACTTGGTCTGCTTGTCTACATGTATATCAGTAAGGCAAGATTCATGACCTTGAGGATGACCATGAACATGCCTGAATGGTTCAGAATCACAAAGTATCAAAAACTCTCTATGTAGAAAGCAGAGGAAATATAACATTTATTTAGACTCCAGAGGATCAAATCCAAGAACCAATACCCCCAATTCTATGTAATAGCAATTATTTTCCAAAACCAGTAAGCCCACTTCAATGTAGTAATAAGGAAATTATAACACAGTATCATAGCATCCTGTAACCTTCCACTTCAATGTAGTAACAAGGAAATTATAACACAGTATCATAGCATCCTGTAACCTTCCACTTCAATGTAGTAACAAGGAAATTATAACACAGTATCAAGTCATCCTGTAACCTTCCACTTCAATGTAGTAACAAGGAAATTATAACACAGTATCAAGTCATCCTGTAACCTTCCCCCATGCTAGGGCTATCCTGTAAACAATTACTCATGGATCCTAACTCTCCACTCTTCACTCTCTTCTGCAGCTCTGTTGATGAGACTTTTCTCGATGTCTGTTCTTCATCACCCTCTTGATGTCTGCTGCCTCAATGTCTTCCTCTCAGTTCTGCTCCTCTTCAATTCTCTTCTCCTCTTCAATTCTGCTCCTCTTCAGTTCTGCACTCTTCTTTTATACAGCCCTAGCTGACATCTGACTTGCTAGGACTCAGGTCTCTGACTGGCTGAATTCATAATTGACTAGAACTCAGTGCACATATCAGCTCTGATCTTAGCAACTCCCCTTAGGCTTCTGAGGGCTTCATACCCACATGGGCTTAGCACGTAGTAAGTAGGGGCTTTAGGCCTACTTACAAACAAAGACATAATCAAGCTTTCCCACCTAAGCCCACCTGAGGCCTATTGAATGGATGGGGAAGATCCTCAATCACATTAATAATACAACATGGAACACATCCTTCTTGATGGACTATGTTTCCATCTTCAACTCTATCCTGAATTCATCTTGCTCACTGCTATTCCTAGAGTCAATGATCTTCTGAGGGAGATTTCAACCATGAAGTATGTGCAAACTAGAGGGTTAGATGTGGTTCGGTAAATAGAATACTGGAATTAGAATTGGATTATTAATTAATAATTAATGGAATTAGAAAGACCTAAATTCAAATTCCACCTCCTATATGTACTGGCTATGTGTCAGTCCTTCTGTGCCTCAGTTTCCTTATCTATAAAAATGTGACAGTTAGATAAGGTGGTTTCTATGGTCTCTTCAGATCGAAATCTATGATTCTATGATCCTATATTGTTGTTATGGATCTGAAGAGAAAATATAGGATCCCAGTGCACAGTGTGTATACCTCAGAAATAGTAGAGGCCTTCTACTAACACCATCTCATAGAGCTACTAAGTCATTTTGACTATTATAAATATTCAAATTAACTACAAAGACCACATGAAGAGAGATGATTTCTGCATCCAGAGAAAGAACTAATAAATAGAAGTATGTATAGAATGATTTTTCTCTAGGGAAGGGGGAAAGGAGGGAAAAAGGGGGAAAAATTTGCATAGTAACTTATATATTTAAAAAGAATAACAAGTTGTGCATAATAGATTTATAGTTTCATGTGTGATCATCTTTTTTAATTCTACCTTGTTATAGAAATGCTTATTTTATTTCACAAATTAAAAATAAGAAAAAAATTTAAAGAACAAAATAAAGCTTAATAGGCTCTACTTAGACAAAGCATCCCCTGATGACATCAAAATTATATAAGATTAAGGGACTGACCCCAAATCACAGAATGTCAGAATTGGATTTCAGAGGCTATCTAGTCCAACTTGTACTTGAATAAGAATCCTCTCTATAATACACCTGACCAAAGGTCAATCAGATGTTGCTTATACTTCCAATGGGATGGGAGTGAGGGAGACATCACCTCCTGGGGCAATCCATTCCACTTCTGTAAAACATCTCTAATTACTAGGAGTTTTTCCTTTGCATTTAGCCTAAAATTGCCTCTTTTCAACTTTTCCACCTATTACTACTACTGGTTTTGTCCCCTGGCTCAGCACAAGTTTAAATCCTCCACTATGTGATTGTTTTTCAAATATTTAAAGACGGCTATGATGTTCCTCCTTCCCCTTTGAAGTCTTCTTTTCTCCAGGCTAAACTCCAGACTCTTCAACTAAACCCTACATGCCATGAACCCAAGTCCCTTCACCTTGTGGCCCTTCTGTGGACACTCTCTAATTTAATAATGATGTTGGAGAGAAAGGGTACATGTGGATCAAACATTCCACAAAAAACAATGGGCAAACCAAATAAAAGATAACAGATTTTAAAAAAATACTATACAATTAAAAAATCCACATTTTAAAAATGAGCAAAGGATGATGATTAAATTTTAAAATACTGTAGCGCCACTGACTCAGCTTAATTACTAGGTTCAATAGATATAGAAAAGAAGCCACACAAGATATCCTGATAGACATCTTCAAAGGAATCATGCATTCAAATAAATTTAAGCAATTATTGATAATAGTAATAAAAACAATAGTAACAACATAAAATCAAAATAAAATAAGAGTTTGCTGGGGAAGGGACCACGTGAGCAAGTATTAAAAGCCATGAAAAAAAAGAATGAGGACAAAATGAGGAAAATTACCAAAAATAGAAAATATAATAGAAAAAACTCCTAGGATGCAGCAAATAGAACTTAGTACAGTAGAAAATGAAATTATACATAAAATAGCACAGCAGAAGTACAGGTTCAAAAATCACTACACATCGCACACATGTGACAGCTACACTTATCATAGTTCAACTCCAGTAATATAACAATAAGGAAAATTCTATAAATTTCCAGAAGAATAAAAAAATAATAATCGCAATGGATTTTTCAAGGAAGTCAAGGGAAAATTGCAGAAATTAGAGCACAGTATTTACAGAATTAAAATGAATGAGGCACAAATCCAGAAATACAAAATTCAATATGCTCTATGAAAGCAAGCATTTTGAGAACAGACTTTGAAAAGTTTATAGTGAGAAATATCTGTCTCAAGGAAGCCTTCACACTACAATCAAGCATTTAAGCCAAACAGATAAGTATTTAAAGCAACCAGATAAAAGATGCTAACAAAATATGAAGACTGTTGGAGTACTGTATTGGTTAAATCACTCAAGGTTTCAAAAAGATGTTTAAAGGGGAAAGGGGAGAAGGAAAAGAAACAGAGTACTCCTAAAATGAAGTTCCTATCTTTGATAACATTCATTAATATGACAGAGGAACTTTGTTTAGAGTGGCATTTTACATTTGGATGATGCTGATGAAGAAGGAGGAATAGAAGGAGGAGGAAGAGAAGGAAGAGGTGGTATGAAATTACTTCAAAATGTCTTCAGAATGAAGACAAACTTAAAAATCACAACAATAAGTGAAAATGGGCTAAACTACACAATAAAATGCAAAATAGTAGCAAAATGTAATAAAAGGCAGAAACTAATGATATATCTCTTATAGAACATACAGTTAATACAAAAAGATCTCAGTATAGTCAGAACAAAAGGCTAGTCTAAAATTTACCATGTTACTGCTAAGTCATGAAAAACCAGTGACACTAATGATAGCAAACATGATTGAATTCAAATCAGAAATAAAGAAATAAGCACAGCCATTATGTTATACTAAAAGGTTCTATATAAGAGTATATCAATATTAAAAATGTATAAATATGCACCTAACAATTCCACAAAATATTCATTTATAAAACTTTACAGCCTTGAATAAAGAAATAGATTTTTTTAAAATAATGGAATATTTTATCATCACACTATCAGTATATAGTAAATCCAACAAAAAAGGTTAATGAGGAAGAAATCATAATCTTAAACAGAGTACTAAACAAAATAGACTTGATATATGGATCTAACTCAATGAGATAAGCAAAAACTATACATTTTTTCTTTCATCTTTCTTATTACTTCCACAAAAAATGGTTGTGTGATAGACTAAAAAGAAGACATAGGAAGATATATAAAAGAAAGGTTTTAGACTTTATTGACTATAAATAAAGCTAGTATGAATAATGGTGCAATAAATAAAGATTACTGGCCTCTGTAAAAATTTTGAAATTATTAAATAATATTCTATAAAATAACAATTGTGTGAGTGGGGGAGGGATGCCCGGGAATGATTGTATTACAAAAGCAAAAGGTATCACAAGATGTTATTTTAAGATTTTCTTCATAGAGTCCAAACAAAGGGATTCAATAGCAATAGCAAGGTTTTTCAAATGTCCTTTGTGTTCATTGTATTGAGCCTTGGAACACTACAAAATTGCCTCAATAGAATTCATAGCAACGTGAAAAAAAATTGTCTAACCATCCATTCTGAGGAAACAACTTTAATACTTTGAAGTATTTGGAAAATGTGATTATGTTCCAGGCTGTGGCATACTACTGGAGGGGCAGCCCACATATTTAGTCCATTAGTATGCATCATATTGGACAAGCACGGAACATGGTTGATGAGTTAGGACCATAATTGAGTAGGAGATCACCGAGAACCTGGACAGTATGCTCAAAGATTTCAAATTGTTCTCTGCCACAAAAGCCTTTGTTGAAACCCCAACATTTTCCCAGTGGAAGATTATAGCTACTAATCATAGAATACAACGATCTCAGAATCACAAAAATTACAAGTAACCAAAAGTCAGTGGAGATACATGGTGGGCATCAGATACCCAAAGCATGTTATAGTAACAATTTCTGTTGAGAAGCCCCATGCAAGATACAATCAGGAGCAAATAGAACTGAAAAAGCAAGAATGGAAAGTGTGGACACTATTACCCCCTTGAGAACAAGAAGATTTTTAGAATATAAGATGAATCCTCTAGCAAGAACATACAGGAAAATATGTGAAAGAAAATGCCTAGGATGAGAAGGCATAGGAGAGTTACAATCTGAACTGACAAAGGAAGTGATAATAGTTCTACCAAGTTACCAAAGTACAAGGATGACTAGCAATCAATCAATCAATAAACATATATTAAGTGCTTACTATGTGTAAGGCACCGTGCTAAGCATTGGGAATACAAAATGAGGCAAAAGACAATCCTTTCTCTCAAGGATCTTACAACGCCTAATTAGACAATGGATAAGAATGTTTGGTTTGGGAGACAGGCTACTTAGTTGTTTTTTGGGCAGCTTTCTCATACATGAAAGAAAGCCTGTATCAATCATTCTCAAGGGGCTGTTTCAAACTTCATGGCCCAGTGGAAAGAGCATTGACCCAGGAAGAGTGAAAAAGTGTGAACAAGTCTCAGCTTCACCATTACCTAGTTGTTTGACCTTGGTCTCTTGACCTCTCTTGCTCTCAGTTTCTTCATTTGTAAAATGAGAGGGTTGGACAAGATAATGATATCTAAAGGCTCTTCCTGCTCTAACAAGTTATGAATTTAAGTCTCTAAGAATAACATGGTATGTAGGTCTGAGACCTAGAGAACACAACCCAATGGACATCTTAGAGTTTTAGAGCTGGAGGAGACCACGTCACAGATTATATAATTGAGGTCCAGAGTTATTTCTTTCTGTTCCTGCTAACAAAAATTCCATTTGGAGATTAAATGCATGGCAAATAGCATAACGCAATTGCTGCAATAAGTTTCATAATTCTTGTAATTAACGGGGGAATTCTTCAAAATTGCCAGCTTAGGAAGGCTAAAGTGAGATTTTATATGATCAACTTTTAAGCTCTATGACTAACCAGCAACATGGCTTGAGGCTACAATTGGAGTAACAAATTATAGTCATACCAAAGCTGTTGTTGAAATTTGAAAATGGAGATGAGAAAAGAAATGAAATAACATTTTGGGCACTGTTTAGATTACTATTTAAAGAGGAAGGACAAGATTTTAGAATAATGAAATGGAGAACTTGACTTCAACTACTGAAAATAGATGCATTATTATGCTAGTTCTCTTCCATGAATTTAGAGCTTAATAGGCCTTTTGTGGCATCCTTATTCTCTTGGATTTGCAACCTAAAGCATATCTTTTGGGAAAGCTAGCAATTTATAGATGTACATATATATATATATACATATATATGTACAATTATGCTGATATTATACTGCTGTATATAAAAGCTTATGACTGCAGAATTTCATTAGTTTTCCTTTTGGTAAATCACTAACCTAGATTCTGCATAGTCTTTTTAAAAAGGAAGTAGGTTCTACAAGTGGTAATTGGTTGTATGTGAGCGTGGTATAGCATTCTGTATTCACAAACCACAGTCAGTTAAATTATTCTGATCACTGCAGAAGTCTACTTGCCATTGCACAAGAAAGCACATTTGTTTGATGCAGTGCCCTTTTTTTATTTATTTGTATAATACCTAATTTGAAACATTCAGTAATTCACAGTGGCTCTCCTGGTCATTAGTGAAAATTAATGAGATGCTACACTATAGCATTTCAATTAAAAGATAATACTTCCTGTCTTTTGATTCAATCTGTCTCTTTGCATTCAGCCAAATGGGTCCTATGAATTAAATGAAGTGAACTAAATCTGACAATCGTTTGTTTAAAGCTTTACAGGGACTAAGGGCTTTCAGAATGTTGACCCACACAGATCCAGGGGCAAAAGGAGAGAGACAGACAGAGACAGGGAGATAGATAGAGACAGAGAGACAGAGAGAGACAAGGGAGAGGGAGTAGAGGAGGGAAGGACAAAGAGAGTCAGAGAGACAGGGACAGAGAGTCAGATAAGAGACAGGGACAGACAGATGGAGAGAGAAACAGAAACAGATAGAGATATGTACACACAGATAGATTTGGGTGGTGAAATCAGTCCAATTCTATAGATTCTCTCAGATATCAATAGGGAAAGTAGAAGACAGCTTGTCTTCTAGAAATATCCTTCCTCCCTCCAATGATATTTGAGTTTCTCTTTAGTAAATTACTCTGCCTTGAGTCTTAAAAACCATCCAGCTGAAAGATTTGGGCCCTTTAGGATTGGACAGGCTTTTATAATAACAAAAATGTTGTCTTCTCACCTCGAACCCTGAGTAGCTATTTTGGGTTGAAAAGTAGAGAGATAGAAGACACATGGGTATATGGTAGAATTCAAGAGACTCTCAGGGGTACTGTGACATAGCTGGGCATGCAGAGAACAGCAAAATTAAGTAAGAGGTGGAATAAAGAGGCATCTTTTTCAGAGCCTACAGACAGCTAGGTATTTAGGAAAGTGAGAAAGGACAAAGCTGAGGTCACCCCCTCAAATGTGGGTCCCCCAAAAAGCTACTCTAATTATATGGCACTTTGCGGATCAATAACCATTCCAAAACATGGTTCATGAGCCCCCATCAATGTGTATATTTTTACCAGTCACATTAGTTCAAAGCAAAAGACATTTGATAAAATGGTATAGCAAATAAAGTGACAGAGTTTCACCCTCCATGGACACAAAGGCACATTCTCACACAAGTTACCACATACCAGTGGGTCTGGTTACTGTACCAACAATGTTGCTTCCAGCTGCTGTGGGGGTTATAAGACTAATAACACCAGCACACCAGAGGGCTGCTAGCACAGGTTCTTTGATTTGCTTTTCTGAAGGAAAGCAACTTTAAGGGGTTAACAATCTTACTTTAATTAAACATATATATACATATATATCATTCACTTAGTTCCGGGGGGAAAGTCAGCACCCTGAACTTCAGCGAAAACACAAACAGAAATTACAAGCAGAAATTATATAAACAGAGTAAATGACACAAATCAGTAGACAGGGCTTTTAACTGTCTGTCAATAGCAATACATACATAGTTACCAGGGAGAGAAGCACCAATATCTGGGTTTTCAAAGCCAGGGTCGGGGTGGGCTGTTCCTTAATGGCTATCCAGAGTCTCATCTGGCTATATCATATGAACACTCTTCCAATGCACCAGCCCCCAAAGCAAAACCTTACCTCAGAGTATATATACTGTTTCCAATCAATGACTCTTGATTCAATCAAAGACTTTTGATTCAAACAAAGGCAAAACTCAATCAAAGGCACTAGATTGCCTTAGTGCTTAGAAGTACTCCAAAAGAAAAAAACAGCAAAAAGTCCCACTTTGCTTGCCCTTACAGTTACACATACAGGGAACAAACATGGCCAGAGAACACACATGGAAGGACACTGTCAGGGAAAACATATAGCTAAGATACATGTATAAAAGGGAACATATCAGTAACCCATGTAGTCAAGGAACACATGTGGAAATCATTCTTAAGCACATATGCCAGAGCATACACCTGGCTGTTCTGAAGCTATAAAACTGTCAGGGTCTACTATCAGCATCATCATGTTGCCTTCTTCTGGGTATTATGGCTCTACTCTCTGTATATCAAATAAACATATGATTTCGGCTTGGCATCTCCATTCTCCAAATATTAAAAAAACCAATAGCTAGAATATATATATATATATACATATATATATGTATATATATGCATATATATGTGTGTGTGTATATATATATATATATATATATATATATATATATATATATATATATATATATATATATAGTGTTTTAAGGTTTGCAAAGCACCATACATCATGCTATCTCATTTGATTCTCACGACAATGCTGAGATGTACATGCTATTATTATTCTCACTTAACAGATGAAGAAACTGAGTCAGACAGAGGTTAGATGACTTGCCTGGGTTCACACAGTAATTTTCTGAGGCAAAATTTAAACTCCTGTCTACCCGACTCAAAGTCCAGAACTCTGTGTACTGTGCCACCCAGCAGTAAAAGCTATCAGCTCTGCTTGGTTAAAGGATAATATGAACAGGCAATTTTCAAAGGAAGAAATTCAAGCTATGAACAATCATATGGAAAAATGCTTCAAATCACCGATAATTAGAGAAATGTAAATTAAAGCAACTTCGAGGTGGTCCTAACTGATAACTATCAGATCAGCAAAGATGACAAAAGAGGAAAGTGACAAATGTTGGAGGAATTGCAAGAAAACAGGCACACATTAAGGTGCTATTGGTAAAGCTGTGAATTGTCCAGTTATTACAAAAGGGAATTTGCTACTAGATCCCAAAAGTCATTAAATTGTGCACACTTTTTGACCCAGTGATACTACTACTATTTGTAAAACACTAGCACAGTGTCTAGTTCATAGTAGGTACTATATAAATGCTATTATTATTATTATTATTATTATTAATTATCCAAAGAGATCACAGAAAAGGATCAATATGTACAAAAATATTTATAGCATATATATATATATATGTATATATGGATATAATGGCATATTGTTGTGCCATAAGATGAAATTGACAGTTTCAGAGACTTTTATGAATCAATGTAAAGCAAAATGAACTAGAAGAACAATTTATACAATTATAAAGAAAAATGACTTTGAAAGACTTTAGAATTCTTATCAATTCAATGATTAACCAGAGTCCAGAAGTCTGAGCTCCTGCCAGAGAGGGGATGAATCTATGATGAAGAATGACACATATATTCTTGGAAATAGCCAGTGTGGGGATTTGTTTTGCGGGCAGTGAATATTTGCTATAAGCGTTTTTATTTTTATTTTTCTATTGATCATTTGGGAAGGATGGAGAGAGAACGAATGTTTGTAAAAATAAATTAAAAATGTAAATGTTTAAAATAAAATTTGAAAAGCCTTCTTAATGCAAGTTTAATTATAAATTGCTTTGAGGGAATAAAATGCTTTGGGAGAACTAAAAAAAAAGCCCTTTGAAGCTATATGAGAAATAGGATCAACACTCCTCTTGTTCCCAAGATTGTTTCTGATGGGCATGAAAATGAAGTAGAGCCAAGAACAAAAGCTTAAATGAAGGAAGCAGTGCCTTCAACTTTAAACTTTGATTCGTATTCCTGCCTTTAGTATGCACATCTGCCAAAAACAAAATAACTCCTCTGTGCTCTATGCTGAGCGGGAAGGTGGTCTTCTTAAATATCGTTGATTATGTGGAAGTACATGTAGTGAGTTATATATGATGGCAGTGAAGGTAGAGGAACTGGGAAACCAGGAGGAGGGAGTACTATGGTGCCTGCATGTATGGGAACTGATGGGTTTTTTCTCCTTGTCTTAACTTTGATGAGTGTGGGTGTGTTTGTGGCATCTACATCAATTGGTTTCATTTTTTGCATGACTCCAGAGACCAAACAAAGAACCGTTGTGTTACTTTGAACAAGTGACTCAGCCTTAAGCCTCATTCCTCATCTGTAAAATGAATTGAATGGACTAGATGACTTCAGAAGTTCTTTCTAATTCAAAATCCAAATCTCAGTCTGTACTGGAGTAAACTCTAGAGCTGCCTGCCTCATTCGATTGCCTCATTTTAGCTCACTCCAAGATGATAAAGTTGTGATGTTATAGGAAGAGTCCTGGGACGGGAGTCAGGAAATCTAGTTACTAGCCCTAGTTCAGCTAACTAATCCACTGTTTAAGTAGATCTCTTTGCCTCTCTGGACCTCAGCTACCTTAGCTATAGGACGAGGCATTTGGGCTTGATAATCTCTTCAAGCCCTTTAAAAATTCCAAGGTATGGTTCGAACAGTTTTCAAATGAGGATCTAATAACATTTGATTCAGCCTGGGAGCTGATTATGGGAGAGCTTGTATTTAGTATAATCACTGGTTAGTAAAGCCCTGGAACCATAGGTTACACCTCCTCAGTGCTTCTGGGCCCCTCCTTCTCAGAGGGAGCTAAACTGGGTTTCCTCTTAAATAGGTAAATCTTATCTGTCAAGTCCAGAAAGCCTCTGCTGGAAAGAAACTGCAGATACCAAACACTACCAATTATTCTATGAATTTTATGGGAAACATAAATATTAGATAAGATATAATTTCATATGCTTTGGATGCCAAGAAAGCTGTTGTTTATAAGCCCTCCAACATGACTTAATTGGTTAGACTCTACCAAATTAGAACTTTACCAATAACAAACATTATTACTAATAGCCTTGAAAAAGCACCGGTAATTAAAGAAGAGGTCAGCTTAAGGTTACTCTGGTTTTGGAGAAAGGTGCCAGTCTCTTTATCAGTCTTCATGGAAGAAGCCAACTTCTAGTGTTTTTTTAAATTCCTGTGATTTCTGAGGGCAGTAACAGCCTTATCAAATCTAAATTAAATACATATTTTAAGAATTTTAATTTAAGCATTACCGGCAATGTGCCACTTTGGGAATGAATTATTTATTTGCGTGGATCTTGTTGGGTCCCATCAAGGAGAATTGCACTAGCAGACTGAGGCCTCAGGAATACTCACAAACAAATTAAAACTAAAGTCTGTAAGCATTTGTCTAATTTGATCTCCTGCCTACTTAATTTGCTGACATATTCTTAGTCTTTCACATGGAAAAGGGTGTGCACCCAAGCCCCCAAGAGAAATTTTTTTTTAATGTTTCCAACTCTTTTGTTTTCCAAATACTCCTTATGGCTTTTAGGCTCTGAGATATTTTTCTAAACTGTTTTAGATTTGCAAAATGTTTTTGCAACATGTTTTTGTTTTTCATGAGTAGTTGTAATTTTCATAGTCAACTGAAATACTTTAGAAAAAGACTGTTCTTGTGATCACAAATTTAAAGGTGGGAGGATCCTTGGGATACCATATTCCAACCCTATAATTTTACTGATGGAGAAATTGAGACCTGAAAAGGTGGTGATTTGGCCAGTTACCATGAAGCAGAGTCAGGATTAGATCCCAGGTCTCTTGCCTGACTCTAGACTCCTGCTATTTCTACTATAGGAATTTACATTAGATGACCTTTAAGATTGCAAGGTGCCTTATAAATCTCCTGGTCCTGGCGAGATTAAAAGAAAACATGGATATTTTTAGAACAAAGCAAATAAATGCATGGTACAGATAGACAACACAGTAGGAATTAAACCAACCTTCCCTAGCCTGTTTCTATCTCAGCTTTTTCATGATTGCCAAGACATCCCTCATATGCGAAGCTGACATTCTCAATCCATTGGCAATATCCCCAGAGATCTATCATTCACTTTGTGTTCTTCCTCCCTCTTTTACTCACCGGTGGTGAAGATGGTCTTGTACAGATAATAGTTCTACTAATAACTCATTTCTATCATGTTTTGAGGTCTACAAAATACTTTCCTCACAATGACCCTGTGACATAAATAGTGCAAATTTGCCTGGGCTTCCTTCTATGTAAGTCCCTGAAAGCAATGCCCAAATTCAAGGTATTCTTTGGGTCAACTTCTATTTAAGTCCACAGTTTGGGAGTCCATGTTAATGTTTCCTTTTTACCTGGCCAGGGCAGATTGCATATTAAAGTAAAATAAAAGCCATTTAATTAAAACAGAAAAACAAGATAAATAATGAACAAGATCCTCATTCACCACAGGGGCACATTTTCCCATAGTTTCCAGCACCACTGTTGGGAGAACAACTCAGATGCTATAGCTGCATCCTAGCCACAGCATCTCTCTACCTCTAAAACTATTGCTGCTTCCCCCCAGAATTGCTGATAGAATCTGTTGAGTAGCTTTCTCCATTGAGCTCATGAGCTACTGGTGTCATCTGCTGGGCAGCCCAGTGAAATCTATGAGGTCAGATTTGTCTTCCTGCTTTAGGGTCTCTAGTTCACATTGGTCACTGCCCACATTTTGTTGTTATGTAGACATTTGAGGCCATGGGATTTACTGCTGGCTCTCTTCTTGGATTCTATCTCCTGTGAATTACTGGCCTTCTCTTCGACATTTCCTCCCCTCAAGGGAGTACCACCCTTGTCGGATCAATGAGTGGCTTTTCTCTCTCCTTCCCTTTTCAGCTCAAAGCTCTCTTGATTAGGTTAGACAATATGCTATTACCAGATCTTGTTAGAGATTCATTCTTTGTTAAGAGCCCCTAATTTCTAGATTTTTAAGCCATTTTCCAGAAATCCATTCTCAAATACCATCTTAGCCATCTGTTTCATTTCCAAAGTCTGCCTTTCTTTTTTGAATCCCCTACCTTAAATCAGCAGCAGTGATTTAAAAAAAACCCACCACCTCTGCCCCCAGTGTCTTCTTGTTTTTGCTCAGGATACCATAAATATGTTCTGGATGCATTCTGGTGCTATCATCAGCAGAAAAGGTGGTTTGAAAGGCTTTGTCTCCATCATATCCCAGATATAAGCTTCAAAAAGGCACCAGACTCTTCCTTCCCAGTCTTTTCTCTCCTTCCAGGCTTTAGCCAAGTTTACTTTTGCCAGACCATCTATATCTGCACTGTTCCTGCTTTTGGGGCTCCTGTTCAGTTAGGTCTTCATTGCCTGATGGGGAATTACCTCCCATCCCTATCACCCTCAGATGTTTACATTTCTACTCCCCTGATATAAAGTGGAATGCCTGATAGAGGTGACAGCTTTAATTTCCCTGACTATCCGAGGGCTGCCTAGTTACTCATCAGCTTTTTTCTGCAAATAATGAAAAATCAATTCTGTTTAACTATTGTACCAAAGTGCCAGGGTATTTTACTGGGTAGTCTGGATTATTTTTGAAGTTGCATTATTTTAATTTAAAATTGAGCAACTTGATTTTGTTTCCCTTGTAATCACTATTAAAATTGTAAGAGGAGAGAAAACTAGAATACTTGCAGTAATTCTATACAAAGGCTCAGCTACTCCCCACCCCGACCCCTTTGAGTTCATGACAGCTATCCTGAGTTACCCAACTACTAATGATGTTCTCTGGCTTACAGTCAGACCCATCTGCAGGGACATTGTTGTAGGCCAGAAAAGTCTGAGCTATTTATGTTCTGACACAGACCCTTCTTCTGCCTAACACCACCTCTGTCCTGCCCTACTCATGAAGGTCCCCGTAAGTATGGTATAACTTTATGTGAGTAACTTTCTTCATCATGTCCAGTCTGTTCTTAGCTCCCAATGCAAATACTGCCAACAGCTGCTGCTGTCCCAGGAGATGTTAAGATGCTGATGCAAAGAAGGCAGTTCCAAAATCCTCCAGACCCTTTGGAGCTCATCAAGTCCTCTCCTGGCCAAGGCAAGGAAGGAGCCTGAAGTCAAAGCTGAGTGCTTTCCCCCTTTTCCCCTTCTCAAGGGCTTAGCTGGTAGGCTTCCATCCTAAGCTTCCAGGTGCTCAAATCTTTGATTGCAAGCCAAGTCACTAGCATTATACAGGGTGTCCCCAAAGTCTTAGTGAAATTTTAGACTTTATTTGATGAAAACTTCATTAAGTCTTTTAGGATAAGCCCTGAAAGACGTGGTCAATTCTCTCAACCAATAGGGACACACTTATGTCAATGATTACTCCAGTTTACCTAATAGTTTTAAAGGGCTTCACTTATTCTAAAATTTGTGATTGATTGAACAGAGGAATTTAGGCCATGTTCCCAATTAAGATATATTCTCACCTGATGAATGTTACAAGGCTATGTGGGGAAGATGACTGTTGCACTATATCCCACCCCAGCTCCCTTCTCCATCTAAATCTATGATCTATAATTAGAATAATACAGCAGTAGGAGGCATTTGTTAGCTATTGAATTCAATAAGCAGTTTAGACCAGGGCTTCTTAAACTTCTGCCACTCATGATCACTTTTTGCCTGAGAAATTTTTATGCCACCCTGGATATATATAGGTATATAAAATAGATATACAAATCAGACATTTACTAATAATAAATCATAAAGAAATTTATTTTTTAAAATTCTTTGGTATACATATAATTTTAACATTTATTAAAGATAAAAGCAAATTTATATGCTAATGAGATGAATGTGCTTGTTTATTTTTACATGAAGAATTAAATCTTGGAAGAATATTTGATACTGCAGGACATAGAGTGTCTTCAACATTTTTTAAAAGTGATCAATATTTTGATTTTATAATCATTGATGCTGAGAACACTGCTTGGCATAAATACAACATGGCAGAAGTACGTTTAGGACCATTCCAGAAATTGTTGGAAATTCTGTCCAAATCCCAAGCCAAAATTTATTTAACAGTTTTGTAGGTACAGTAAAAACACTGCAATTCATAACATACAGTAGTCTTGAATCTGAGCGGAGGTATTTCTGGCAGCATTCATTGGAGTTGCATGCACAGTGCAAAGTGTGCATGTTGTGTGTTCAGAACCAAGGCTGCAGTGGAGTTGCTCAATGGAACATGGGCAAGTGCTGCCAGAAACATCTCGGATTCATTATGTATTTGATTTTGAATTAATTTTTGGTCATTGCGAGTTCAGAAACCTTTTACTGTTGCCAAATTTTTCAAGATTCCCACATTCAGTTGAGACCCCACCTGGGGTCGTGACCCACAGTTTACTAAACATTTGCTTAGACAACAATGGTCAGGAAGGACATATTCTAGAGAAGACCACTACTAAAGCAAACAACCATTAACAAGAAAGAGAAAGAACATCCTGACCTCCCCCTCTATTTCTCTCCTGTTAGCAGATAGCAAAGATGTGTTTCCTAGATCGGTTATTTATAAGAATGGAAGACTCAAATAGCTCAGGGCTGGTGCTATTAATTTGGGGAATGGTTAATGGAGTTGGGGTGGCAGGAAAGGTATGGTATTATTTAATGCATTTATTTAATACCCTTATTGAAGGGAGAAGGGAGAAGAATGTTTGGAAGGGGAAGAAATCCCCTAACACAATCCTCAGGAATAACTAACCTGTTTGTGTGGGGTTTAGTTGTTGTTTGTTTATTTAAATAACATTTCTCAGCTGGTGAGCATGTAACTTCCTCAGATTTTTCTTTGTTCTGAAGCTTATTCTGGGGCTGTCATTTACACTAATGGTCTAGTTTCCTTCTCTGGCTCCTTAGCCACCTCTGAAGCCGAGTACAGGGCAAAATTAAGAAAAATTAAGTAGAATACATCATCAGCATCCCAGAAATACTTTTTTACTATATCTAGCTCAGGGATTTTTCTTTTTTTCATTTTAAACTTTTTTGTAAATAGCATTTTATCTTTTCCAATTGCATATAAAGATATTTTTCAGTATTCATTATTTTTACTTTAAAAAAGTGTTTATTGATGTCTTCTGTTTCTTTTTTAAAATTATTATTTATTTATTTAATATTTTTCGTTTTCAGCATTGATTTCCACAAGAATTTGAATTACAAATTTTCTCCCCATTTCTACCCTCCCCCCCCACTCCAAGATGGCATATATTCTAATTTCCCAGTTCCCTAGTCAGCTCTCGCTTCTGTCATGCCACTCCCCACCATCCCCTTTTCCCTTACTTTCTTGTAGGGCAAGATAAATTTCTATTCCCCATTGCCTGTATATCTTATTTCCTAGTTGCATGTAAAAAAATTTTTTTAACATCTGCTTTTAAAACTTTGAGTTCCAAATTCTCTCCCCTCTTCCCTCCCCACCCACCCTCCCTAAGAAGGCAAGCAATTCAACATAGGCCACATGTGTATCATTATGAAAACCCTTCCAAAATACTCATGTTGTGAAAGACTAACTGTATTTTGCTCCCTCCTATCCTATCCCCTTTTATTCAGTTTTCTCCCTTGACCCTGTCCCTTTTTGAAAATGTTTTCTTTTTGATTATCTCCTACCCCTATCTGCCCTCCCTTCTATCATCCCCCATTTTTATCTCCTTCCTCCCGCTTTCCTGTGGGGTAAGATACCCAATTGAGGGTGTATGTTATTCTCTCCTCAGGTCAAATCTGATGAGAGCAAGATTCACTCATTCCCCCTCACCTGCCCCCTCTTCCTTTCCAACGAACTGCTTTTTCCTGCCACTTTTGTGTGAGATAATTTACCCCATTCTATCTCTCCTTTTCTCCCTCTCTAAATATATTCCTCTCTCATCCCTTAATTTGATTTTATTTTTTTTAGATATCATTCCTTCATATTCAGCTCATCCTGTGCCCTCTGTCTTTCTGTCTCTCTCTCTGTCTCTGTCTCTCCCTCTCTCTGTGTATATGTGTGTGTATACATATATATATATATATATATATATATATATATATATATATATACATACACACACACACACACACACACACACACACACACACATATATATATATATATATATATGTATGTATGTATATTCCCTTCAGCTACCCTAATAGTAAGGTCTCATGAATTATACACATCATCTTCCCATATAGGAATGTAAACAAAACAGTTCCACTTTAGTTAAGTCCCTTATGATTTCTCTTTCTTGATTACCTTTTCATGTTTCTCTTGATTCTTGTGTTTGAAAGTCAAATTTTCTATTCAGCTCTGGTCTTTTCACTGAGAAAGCTTGAAAGTCCTCTATTTTATTGAAAGTTTATATTTTGCTTTGGAGCATGATACTCAGTTTTGCTGGATATGTGATTGCTGGTTTTAGTCCTAGCTCCATTGACCTCCAGAATACCACGTTCCAAGCCCTTCAGTCCCTTAATGTAGAAACTGCTAGATCTTCTGTTATCCTGATTGTATTTACACAGTACTCAAATTGTTTCTTTCTGGCTGCTTCAGTATTTTCTCCTTGATCTGGAGATTTGGTGACAATATTGCTAGGAGTTTTCTCTTTGGGATCTTTTTCAGGAGGCAATCGGTGGATTCTTTAAATTTCTATTTTACCCTCTGGCTCTAGAATGTCAGGGCAGTTCTCCTTGATAATTTCTTGAAAGATGATATCTAGGCTCTTTTTTTGATCATGGCTTTCAGGTAGTCCAATAATTTTTAAATTATCTCTCCTGGAGCTATTTTCCAGGTCAGTGGTTTTTCCAATGAGATATTTACATTGTCTTCCATTTTTTCATTCTTTTGATTCTGTTTTATAATATCTTGATTGCTCATCAAGTCACTAGCTTCCACTTGCTCCAGCCTAATTTTAAAGGTAGCATTTTCTTCAGTGGTCTTTTGGACCTCCTTTTCCATTTGGCTAATTCTGCCTTTCAAGGCATTTTTCTCCTCATTGGCTTTTTGGACCTCTTTTGCCATTTGAGTTACTCTCTTTTTTAAGGTGTTATTTTCTTCAGTATTTTTTTGGTTCTCCTTTAGGAAGTCATTGACTTGGTTTTCATGGTTTTCTCCTATCACTCTCATTTCTCTTCCCAATTTTTCCTCTACTTCTCTTACTTGCTTTTCCAAATCCTTTTTGAGCTCTTCCATGGCCTGAGACCAGTTCATGTTTTTCTTGAAAGCTTTTGATGTAGGCTCTTTGACTTTGTCGACTTCTTCTGGCTTTATGTTTTGGTCTTCTTTGTCATCAAAGAAAGATTCCAAAGTCTGAGTCTGAATCTGAGACCCATTTTCACTGCCTGTTCATGTTCCCAGCCAACTACTTGATCCTTGAGCTTTTTGTCAGGGTATGACTGTTTGTAGAGTATAGAGTACTTTGTCCCAAGCTGGAGGGGCTGGGCTGTTGTTTTCAGAGCTATTTCTACACAGCAAGCTCTGCCACAGCAGCGCTCCTCCTCCCCCAATAACCGCCAACCCAGACTGCGACTCAGATCTAAGCAAGGTCTGCACTCCTGCTCTGGTCCACCACTTAATTCCTCCCACCAGGTGGGCCTGGGGCCTGAAGCAACTGCAGCTGTAGCTCTGTAAGCAGCCTCTGAGTTGTATCACCTCCACTGTGAACTCCTTTCACTCTGTCCCCTGCAGTTTTTCCCACTAATCTTTCTCTGTTTTCTTTGGTGTTTGTCGGTTGAGAAGTCTGGTAATTGCCACAGCTCACTGATTCAGGGTGCTAAGGCCTGTTCTGCCTGGTTCCCTGTCTGGTTGGTCGGGGCACGGCCTACTGCTCCACTGCGCTCCCAGCATGGTGCAATAGACCTTACCCCGCAACCATCCAGGCTGTCCTGGGCTGGAGCCCTGCTTCCCTCTGCTTTTTTGTGGGTTCTGCAGTTCTAGAATTTGTTTAGAGCCACTTTTATAGGTGGTTGGTGGGTCCAGGGGGAGAGCTTTAGGCAAGTCCCTGCTTTCCAGCTGCCATCTTGGCTTTGCCCCCACCTATATTCAGCTTTTTAATAAGATTTTGAGTTTCAAATTTTTTCTCCCTCCTTCCCTCCATCCCTCCCCACGATGGCAAGGAATCTGATAGAGGTTATATTACTCATGTTGTGAAAGAAGAAACAGAAGAAAGGGGAAAGTCACCAAAAAAAACCCAAAAAGTGAAAATAACATTCTTCAATCTGCATTCAGACTCCATAGTTCTTTCTCTGCATATGTACATTTTCCATCATGAGTCTTTTGGAATTGTCTTGGATCATTGTAATGCTCAGAAGAGCTAAAGACTATTGTAGTTGATCATTGCACCATGTTGCTGTTACTGTGTACAATGTTCTCCTGGTCCTGCTCACTTCACTCAGCATCAGTTTATGTAAGTCTTTCCAGGTTTTCCTGAAGTCTACCTGCTCATTATTTCTTATAGCACAATAGTATTTTATTACATTCATATGCTACAACTTGATTTGATCATAAAGCTAAAAAAGATCTTAGAGATTAATTAGTCCAACCCTCTTTTTCTTTACAGGCAAGGAAACTGAGGCTCAGAGTGATCAATTAAGTAACTTGCCCAAGGGCACACCCAAGGTAAAATAGAAGACCCCAAATTTTAACAGTAGATAATTTGACTCAAAGTTTTGACTGAGCTGTTCCACTGAACCAGGCACCACCTTTGTCAAACTGAATGACTTTTTCAGTACTCCCAGTGCCTGGAGTGGGGGATTGGGAATGGGATAGAGAGGGAGGATGGATTAAGTGCTGGGGATAGGAGGCTTTGTGTCTGTTTAGGAGAGTAATTCCACATACTTAGAATGCTTAGGCCAGTTTAGCTGTAACAGAATCCTACTTCTAGGGGTCCTGAATAACCCTCTGCAAGAAGCACTACAGAAACCCTGGCCTGGTTGCCAAAACAGACACAAGAGTCAGGAGGGGATAGGCATGACAACTCTTCTGTTTTTCACTCCCACTTCCAGGGTTCCTGAGCCCATTTTTTCTGCTTTTGATTCCATTAGAAAATCAGTGGTGGCCATGTTATAGCACAGCAGGGAGCCCTCCCAGAGAGACTTCAGTAACAAACCCAGATTCTGACAGTTTCCCCACATAGGGGAAAAGGTGTGAGTGGGTAATTAGAGAGACTGAGACTTAGGAACATTTATAGTCATTTGTTCAAAGCCAAAACCTACCAGTTCCAATAAGGTCTGGGACTGGCAGAAAACTCAGAGCTGAATGACACTGGAGAGAAGGTGTTGATGAAATAGGGAGGCTCAGATAATCGGTATCCTTCCCAGCAGTTCAACAAATATTTCTTTAGGCCTGCAATGTTCAAAACATTATGCAAGACTCTGAGAAATGTAAGGAGATCAATGAGACACAGTGTCTGACATCAAAAAGATTGCAATTTAATAAGCGATATAAGACACATATTTTATTTTGTATTACAGCTATATCATACCAGGTAAGATGCTGTAAAAGCAGACCTTTTTGGTATACTTGGGAAGTTGGGAAGGGATAGCCAGCCATTGGAAGTACTTACATCTGTCTCTTAGAGAATATCTGCAGCCATAGATAGAAAGCTAAGTTCAGGAACTCCCTGTGACTTGCTGGCTGTATGACCCTGGGCATATCCCTTAATCACTCAGACCCCAAGGCAAAAATTTAAGACAATAATTTGCAGACCAGTTGTCAGTCTGTAGGGCTCTAGGCCGAACGTTCTATCTACTAAACCACCAGCTGTCTGGTAAATTTTCACTATGAGGGACAAAGTTTTTGCTAGAAAGGGGAGGTCTAGGTGGCAAAGGAGTCTAGGCAACCAGTGGGGAAGCATGTGAACATTGGGTACCAGAGAATGAGGAACTTGGGGGGCCCTGACTTAGCAGCATTCCTGAGGACATATCCTAGCTTTGGGATATGACTGATTGTAGCAGCAATTAGATTTGAAGATCTTTCCCACCCATTAATAGGCCATGTGACCGTGACCTGCTTATGTCACAGGAAGCCTAAGACACGTGTGGTGGGAGGAGCTTCCAGACAGGAAAAGGCAATTATGACAGAGGAAATGCTGGGAGATAGAGACAAAGAGAGAAAGAGATAGAGAGAGGGAGAGAAAGAGAGACAGAGAGAGAGACAGAGACAGAGACATAGAGAGAGAGAGAGAGCAGTTATGGCTACTAATGGCTGCTAACGGCCACTCGTGATTGTTAGAACTGAACAGGCTGACTTAAGCTGTCCTGTGAGTTTGTTTTGGGGAAGACCCCAGCAGGGGTTCAGAGGGGTTTTGGGATGGCGAGGCTCCAGGCTGTGATTTGGTGTTCTAAGTTCCTTGATGTCGTGATAAAGTGGGCTGACTGACTGTGGGAGCTGTACATTTGGTTAGGGGATATGATTTTCTGGGGTCTGAATAAATGTTATACTTCTTTTACCTTCTTTATGGAGAGTCTCTCATACCTTGCAATACAGAACTACATAGGAGTATTCACGATTATTGTTGATGTTGTGTTTATTGCCTTACTGTTACACTCATATGTAGGGAGGTTTCAATACATGTAAAAGAACCAGAAAGAACATATCAGTCCCTGGGATTGTCAGTCTACCACAGTTACAATTTCTTTCACCACTCACAGGAGGAGAAAATGATTTCTCAAGAGAGTTGGTAAACTGGTGTCTGTTTGGAATTGCCATTAAGATACTAATGCTCCTAATTTAATTTTTCCTTTGAGTCACTCTCTAAATGAGTAACAAGTGCAACAGAGAATAAAATCCTAGGATTTTAAGAATAAAGTCAATAAATGAATGCAAACAATCCAACTTTCTCTAATGTTAGAAGCAGCTGGCTGAGCACACAGTGTCTTGCTCATGGGAAAAGCTCAATATATCTTGAATGAGTGAATGACCTCACCACGCAAATTAAATTATTCTTCTATGGCCCTGACCTAAGCATGAGGTCAACATCTTTCTCTTCAACCCACTACCATTTTTGAATTGTCCTGTCACGCTAGAAGGTACCATACAGGTCATACTCAGTCATACAGGCTCGTAACTTTGGTGTCATCCTCAAATCCTCATTCTCGTCACCCCACATAACCAACCCATTGCCTAATCTTGTTATTTTTGCCTTCACATATATACACCCTTCTCTCCATACAGATACAATATCCATTCAGGCTGTCTTTGATTCTTACCTGGACTATTGCATTAGCCTTCTGATTGGTTTATCTGACTCTAATCTCTCCCCACTTCAATCTATCCGCTTCAGCTACCAAGGTGATGCTTCTAAAGTGTAGATCTGACTTTGTCACATACCCTCACCTCACCTAATCCCCAATGGCTCTTTATTATTTCTAGCATAAAATAGAAAATCCTCCATGTGGCATTTGAAGACTTTTGAAAACTAGTTACTTTTTACCCTTTTTACAATTTATTCAAAGGAGCAGCAGGGTGACAAAGTGGATAGAGTACTGGGCCTAGAGTCAGGAAGACTCATCTTCCTGAATTCAAATCTGGTCTCAGACACTTACTAGCAGTGGGACTCTAGGCAAGTTATTTAACCCTGTTTGCCTCAGTTTTCTCATCTGTAAAATGAGCTAGAGAAGGAAATGACAAATCACTCCAGTATCTTTGCCAAGGAAAAAACGCAAATAGGGTCATGAAGAGTCAAACACAACTGAACAACAAAAACAGCTTATTCTCCTCCCCATCTTCTACATTCCAATCATATTACTCTACCTCCCATTCTTCAAACATGACACTCCATCTGCCATGTTTGTTCCGGCTTCATGCCTTCATGCCTGAAATGCTCTCCCTCCAGAGGTCCACTTCCTATCCGCCCCTCACTTTCTTCAAGATTTAGCTCCAATCCCACATTCTAGAGGAGCTCTTTCCTGTCCCTCTAGTTTCGAATGCCTTTCCTTTTCAGATGACATTCCATCTATTCTGTCTATATCTTTTGTGTATATCATTATTTACAATTGCCTCCCCCATTAGAATATATGCTCTTTGAGGGAAATTTTGTGTTTTGCTTTCCTTTGAATTTCTAGTGTTTAGCACAGGGGCCTGAAGACAGTAAATGTTTAATAAAGACTTACTGACTGACTGACTGACCACAACTTAACCTCACTGAGGAGGAATTGTTCTTGCCAGTCAGACTCTGATGGTTTCAACTATTGATACTCTCAGAGATTTCATTAGGGTAAAAGTTCTTCACCTTTTTTTCTGGTCACTGAGGTTTGTGTCCAAACCACTCAAAAGGAAATGAAAATTTGTGGTTCTTTACCTACTTGATTTGATAGCTGTAGATTTCCTTTACCTTAAATGGCAACCAAAGAAGCTTTACCTCACTCAGGAAAAGAAAGGGACAGGATTTTCAACCATAGGAAGTTCTAAGAATGAATAAATGAGTGAAAAAAGAATTTATTAAGTGCTATATATCAAGCATTTTGCTAAGCCCTGGAAATACAAATACAAAAAATGAGCCAGTTCCTACCTTTAAGGAACTCAGATTCTAATAGAGGGAGAAAAGTTTGACTGGGATGCAAAGTGGAAAAATATAGGCTACACCTGATGGTCCAGAAGGTACCCTGCCACTACTTTTAAACAGTAAGGAAGGCAGTGACCCCAAGACCTAGAAACTCTGCCTAGTGATCTGGAATCATAAGAACAAACCTGAATATTCTGGGCAGATTTTTCTGTCCTCCCTAACACAGAGCTAAATGTGGACAGGAGCATTCAATATGACAATCTTGAATATTAAACAATTGACATTCCAATTTCACCTGAATGCAGTGGAAGGAACATTGGACCTGGAGTCTGAAGACATGGAGTCCAATACTAACTTTGCAATCAATATGATTAGCTTAACTAATTGTAGGACGTCAAAAAAATTACATAAGCTCTCTGAACTCCAGTTTGCTCACCTATAAAATGGGGATAATAAACCTACTTTCCTCCAGAGGTTATTGCAAAGATCTGTTGACATAATGGAGCAGTTGCGTGACATGATGGATAGAGTTTTGGAGTTCAAATCAAGCCTCAGACATTTACTAGAGGACTTTCAATTCACATGAACAACAAGACAGTGCAATACACATTTTCCCTGATCCCCATAACTTCTCAAACCTTTCCAAATGTTATGCTCCAAATGTAAAGCAATTTCAAACATCTCCATGATCTAGGACACCCAGAATCAAAATAAGGTGAAAAAAGGAACCATGAACTGATGCTTTCCTGAACTTACTCAGCACCCCTCCTCCCTCTTCCATGCTACTGACAGTGAGGCTGCACTAACTGACCCGAGGACCTGACACACAGGTTCACAATACAACTCAATCCTGTACTCTGGTCCTCTCTTCTTTCTTTTTTAAAAAAATATTTTTAATTTATGGAATAAAACAAACATTTTCATAACATAGAGTAACAAAATGGTGATTGTACATGAAATCACAAATCTACCATGCACGACTTGCTATTTCTTTCAAATATACAATGAAATTATTATGTAAATTTTCTTTTTTTCTTCTCTCTTTGCCCACCCTAAAGATGGCTCCATTAAATGCAAATAGGTGTATATGTATATTATATATATACATATATATATATGTAAAATTATCCTGTACATATTTTTATTTATCAGTTCTTTCTTTGGATGTCTTCTTCTTTCCAGTGCCATGGAGATTGGTCCATGGCAAACAAATAGAGCTTCATCAACGCTTCATGATTAGAAGCTTTGTTGGGGGCTATGACAGACAGTGGTGGAAAACCCTATAGCATGAGTGCTGTAAAACTCTGAACTATAGTGTCCAGCCAGAGAATTGAAGAACAGAGGGAATGGGATAGGACACCAGGACAGAACACTATATCATGTGTTTGGTGGCAGGGGATTATGCAACACTCCACCAAACTGAAGGAAAAAGGTCAGCATCAAGCTAGTGCCAGTTCTGTCTACCCAAAAGTCACTTGGGCGGAGATATAAGCTGGTGAACTGTGAATTGCCTCACATGGGAGGAGGCTGAGATATTTTGAGATCCAATTCCCAAGGAAATCACCATCAGAGAGGTAGAAATCTGAAAGTAAGCAGTAGGAAAAAATTAGAGAGGGAAAAAAGGACTACAATTACCAACAATCTCAGAAAGAAGAAAACAGACATTTACTAGCTATGTGGCTCTCAGTCACTTAATCTCTCTCAGACTTAATTTCTTCATCTGTAAAATTTAAATTATAATAGTGTCTATATATAGGGTTGTTGTGAAGATCAAATGGGATAATATGCAAAAAAACTTTGCAAATCTTAAAGTGTTACATAAATGTTAGCTGTTATTATTGTTATTATAATGACAAAACCCCTTCTAACCTATAATGCCTCAAGCTAGTGTCTGTTAGCATCATTGTAAAAAGTAGATAAGTGTAAGCCACCATCATTTTACTGATCATCATCCTTGTTTAAGCCAATAAACAAGCATTTATGTGGCACCTCCAGAAGGTGTTATATTAGGTGCTAGAGATACAAAAATAGACATAACACATTTGCATTTCTGGAGATTACAATCTAATGGGAGGAGAGAGATATACAAAAATAGAAATTATGCAAAAGTGAATGAAGCAGGCACAAAAGAGATATCCAATCAAAATACTGTGAGATATTTGAAGAAGAGGAGATCATTTTCGCTGGGGTAGGAGTGTGAGGAATATTAGAGAAGGTTTTTTGGTAGAGGACATATTTGAACAAGGACAGGAGAGACTTCAAAAGTAATGAGGAGGAATCTGTTCCCGGAATGAGATGCAGCATAAGGAAAGGCAGACAGGGTAGTATAAAAATATGACCTGAAGAGTAGTTTAGTTTGATTAGAATGTAGGATGTATGAAGAAGATAAGTTTAAGACAATGCTGGACAGGTGGAAAAGCCACTTACCTACTTTTGCTTTTGTAGTGTCTTTTTTCCTATTGTTTGTTGCAGTAGACCCTCTTCTTTTCTATTACTTTTCATTAAAAATAATCTAATTTTTTTAATCCTGGAATTAACAAACACTAAATAAGATAAGGATTTCCATATATATTGTAGAACAGGAGAGGATTATACACAAAACTGTGGATCTCTAACAAGTAGGACTTACTTTTCTTTTAATACATAATAAATTAAACATGTAACTTTCAAAGTTCTCTTGCTTGTATACGTTCCCTTCTGACCTTCCTCCTGTTTTCTTCCTTTTTGGGGGGGTGGAAGTCAGCAAGAACCCCATTCTTAGTTTTCTTCTCCATCTTATTTCAACTCCTTTCAAATAAAATAAAATAAAGTGACATAAAACCTTTGTAATGATGTTGCATGGCCAAGCAAAAAAAAAAAAATTCAAAACGTCCAAAAAGCATTTATCTCATTCTACATCCTGAGTCCATCACCTCTCCATCCAGTCTTTCCCCCTTTTCTCATAAATTTTATATGCTTGTGCCCATTTTGGAATGTATCATCCTGCTATTAAAGCTAGGCTAATCGAGGTAATTTTTAAATCCCAGTAGCTGTGTTTTATGATTCGATGTCTCAATTTAGTTGTTGCAGTGAAATCTAGATCTAGTAGATATCCTGACCTTTCGAAGAAGTATTTTTCCCCTTCTGTTCACTGATATATGTGACGCCTCAATAAAGAAATACATCTTAAAGAAATGGTGTCCCTAGCTTGGCCAGCTGTCTTTGAATAAAACTCAGCAATCTTGACTTGCTAAAACAAAGAAAGTTGTTTGTATTCAATGATTTGGTAAGATATTATCATCACTATTCTGGGCATTGCTTCCCTGATATCACAGTGTAGATATATTGGTAGTTTTAAAATAGCTACCTTAGGCAGAATCATGGGACTGACCAATCAACAATCATCTATTAAATATTTATAAAGTGTTTAGTGCAGCATTTGGCACATAGTAGGGACTACATACATGGCTATTCCTTTCCCTTCTGTTCTATTCTGTTTGGTTGCTTTCTCTTCTCTTTCCTTCCTTCCCTTCTTTTCCCTTTCATGCACTGGAGTATAAGTTAAAAAAGAATGAAACAATTTCTGCTCTCAATTAGTTTCGATACTACCAGAAAACTCTTTGCAAGTCAAATGCAGTCTTATCTAAGAACGGCATTGTTTCTCTTATAATTTGGGAGCAACTCATGGCCAGATCAAGTAGAGAAGTTGTTTTTTATTTGTTTGTTTGTTTGTTTTTTCCATAATGAGCAGTCTATTTCTAAATACAGATCACCTGGTTCTCATATGAAGCAGATTTTTGAATGCTATGACATCCTTTGGCATGTCATTTGGTCATTTGGCATAATTTGGCACCAACTAAATGTACCCCTATTAGAGTAATATGCTCTCACTATCTCTGCACCCCTTAGGTCAAAGACTAAATAGTATAAGGTCTGAAGACTGGCAGTCCCATGTTTTCTTTTCATATTCCTTCTATTTATTTGAAAAAATATTCATCCAAGTAAACAGAAGCTTCTAGTTCCACAGGACTGAAGATCCGTCAAAGCTCCGTGTCTAGATGAATTCAATTCTATATACACTCAATTAATTCTTGTTTATCTGCTGCTAACAGATTGTCTGCTTTGTGGCTTATCCAAGGCTAGTCTTTAAAATCAACTATAGGATTGGAAAGGGAGACAAGCTGCTGTTAGCTTTGAACACGTTGTTTTACATTCTCACCTCCTCCATGACTCAGCTACATTACCTGAATAGAAATTGTATTGAGGGTCTCTTCCCACTCAGATTCAAGAAAGACTTTGAAGCCCAAAGTGCACCCCCCAACCTGACAACTCTCCAGCAAAATAGCATGACCAAGACATGTAGGAAAATTAGAGAGAGAGACATTGTTCATTTCTAATATAGGGTTGACAAGCAGAGATGAGCTGGGTCAGAGTCTAGAGTTTCTACCTCATTCTGATTCTTTACACAGTGAGACTTACTCAGTTGGAAGAGTGGTAAGTTTCAAGGACATTACTCATATTCAGCAGTAAGTATGGCACAATCAAATTGAAATGCTTTTGTAATGTTACTTTTTGTTTTAGATTAGGGATCCCAATGTTCTATTTTTCCCTACCAGTCTGGAAGATCTAGAATTACCTCTAATTGGACAAAGTTACTCAATTTCATAAGTATTTTGAAAATGATTTTCAAAAGAAAAAGACATTGTTAAACCCATAGTTTGACAAATATACTGATTGTATGTGGGATGCATTCCAAGTAGGAAAAAATAATTACAAAGAAGCTTCAATTTACTAGAGTCTAATTGAAATTTGCAATCAGCCAGATTTTTAAAAATTCAATTTAAACATTTATTAAGCTCTAACTATGTGTAAGGTACTGGGCTAGAGATTGGAACTAGAAAGACAAAAATTAACAGTGATGGTCCTCAGGTAGTGTATATTCTATTGAGGACATACAGTGTGCAAAAAATCAGTAAATATAAGGAACAGTTGGAGGGATCAGGAAAGATTTCTTCACTTCACTTTAAGGAAGAGAAAGACCACCTCAACACTTTAGCAAATCCCGTTACAAGAAATACATTGATATCTTAAGTCAAAGAAGAAAGTTCCAGGAGACATCTTGGGATCAGTCTACATTCATCTCAATCTCCTTTATCTGCAACTATAGTCATAGACAATAAAAATTCATGTTCAGAATGATGATGCACCTTGCAAGATCTTAGAACCATAGGGTATTTAAGGTGGAAGTGATCTCAGAAATTAACTTTCCAAGCATGCCACCTAGGGCCTCCAGATTTCAAAAGGGCTGCTTTGAGCCCCACAAGCCTATTGGAGAAAGGGGGGGGGAGAGAGAGAAAGAGAGAGGGGGGGGGCAAACAGACAGAGACAGAGAGAAGGAGACAAAGACAGAGACAGAGACCGACAGAGACACAGAGAGAGACGGAGACAGAAAGAGAGAAACAGAGAGAGAAAGCTAAAATGGGAGACAGAGATAGAAATGATTAAATAAATATAATAGATAATGGAGAGATAAGTAGAGATAGATGATAGAAAGATGGTAGCAAAAATATTTCATCAGTAAGTCAATAACCCTTTAAGTGTCTATTTTTTTGCCAATAATAGCGGCAAACCACAACAGTATCTTTGCCAAGAAAATCTCAAATGGGGTCACAAAGAGTCGGACAGGACTGAACAGCAATTACTTGCCAAGTGTTGTGCTAAGCACTGGAGATTCTAAGAAAGGCAAATGAGGGTCCTTGAGGAACTCACAATCTAATGGGGGCGATTACATGCAAATAAATAACTAAGAACAAACACGCTATAAACAGGATAAATAAGAAGTAATCAACAGAAGGAAGGCACCACAGTTAAGAGATACTGGGAGAGGTTTCCTTTAGAAGGTGGATTTTAGCTGAGACTGGAAGGAAGCCAGGAGGTCGAAATGAGCATCCCAGGCACAAAGGACAGCCAGTGAAAATATCTGCAGCTGAGAGATGCAATGTCTTGTTAAAGGAACAGAAGGAGGCCAGTACATGTTGGGGTGTACGGATGTAAGAAGACTAGAAAAAGGGGGTAGGTTATGAAAGGCTTTGAATGCCAAATGGAGGATTTTATATTTGATCTTGGATATGATAGGGAGTCACTGGAGTTTATTGAGTAGTTGGAACCTGCATTTTAAGAAAATCATTTTGGTGGTTGAATGGAAGATGGACTTAAGTGGGAAGAAACTTGTGGCAAGCAGACCAAGCAGTAGGCTATTGAAATTATCCAGGAGATCAGGTCCTGCACCAGGGTAGTGGCAGTATCATAGGAGAGAAGAAGGTAGATTCAAGAGATGCTGCAAAGGTAAAATTGACAGGCCTTGGCAACAGAGTGGATATGGTATCAGGGAAGAGGCAGGGAGTGAGAGATAGTGAGGTGTCTAAGACGTAGGTTTCAAGCTTGGTGTACTGGGATGATGGTGATGTCCTTAACGGTAGCATGGAAATTTGAAGGGGGAATCTTGGGGGAGAAAATAATGAGTTCAGTTTTGGACATCCAGTTCGAGGTTTCTAATAGGTAATTGAAGATATGAGGTTAGAGGTCAACAGAGAGTTTAAAGCTAGAGAAGCAGATTTGAGAATCATCAGCATGGAGATGATAACTGAATCCATGGTAGTTGATGAGATCACCAAGTGAAGTAGTATACAGCATAGAAAATATCTTTATTATAAATTTAATATGTGCCAGGCACTTCCCTAAGTTCTGGGAATGCAAATATAAGCAAGAAAGGCAGTTTTACCTCAGAGAACTTATATTCCAATGAGGGAAGTCAACACATAAAAGGGATCTAGAAAGAGGTAGAGGGAGCGGAGGGTATGCTATTGGGAAGAGGGTAGAAAAATCTGGAGAGTCAGAAGTAGAGTGAGAAATCAAGGATGATTTCAAGGTTGTGAGCCTGGGTGATTGAAAAGATTATGGCATCCTTGACAGAAACAGAAAAGTCTGGAAGAGGGGTAAGTGTGAGTTCCATTTTGGACATGTTGAGTTTGAGATATCTATGGAACATATAGTCCAGTTAGCAGATGGTGATGCCTACGTATGGAGCTCAGGAGAGAGTCCAGGGTCGCATATGTAAATCTGGGAGTCATCTACATTGTTGTTGCCCAGTCATTTTCAGTTGTGTCCAACTCTTTGTGACCCCATTTGGGGTTCTCTTGGCAAGGATACTGGAATGGTTTGCCATTTCTGTCTCCAGTTTATTTTTACAAATGAGGAAACTGAGGCAAACAGAGGGTCACATAGCTAGCAAGTATCTGAGCTCAGATTTGAACTCAGGAAAATGTGTCTTCCTGACTCTAGGCATCCATTGTGCCGCCTAGCTGCCCATCTGCATAGAGACAATAATTAAATCCACAAGAGCCAAAGAAGTGACCAAGTGAGAGTGAAAAGAGAAAAGAGAAGAAAGGCCAGGATAGAGCTTTGAGGTACACCATCAGTTAGGAGGCATTACATGGACAATAATCCAGTTAAAGGGACTGAGATGGCACAGTCAGTCAGGAAACAATAGCATACAAAAACTCAAAGATGAGAGAGTAACCAGGAAGGAGGCTGGGCAATAGCATCATACCCAGCAGAGATGTCAAGAAGGATGAGAACTAATAAAAGGACAGATGTCTCAGCTAAGTGTTAGAAATTCAATTAGGGAACAGTGAGAAGATTAGCAAGACTTGAACCCAGGGCTCCTGACTTCCAGTCCATAAATCCTCAATCGGGAAAGAAATATTCAATTATTTTCACTATATAGGATTTGATGTTCCAGGGAAATTGACATTTTCCTGGTTATATGTCCAGAAAGTAGACATATTTTAAGACATTTTCAATAAAAAAACTTGAAATAAAAAGGGGCTTATGGTGAACTTCCAGTTACTCAGAATATTCAATTACTCAGAGCAGTCCTTCCCCCAAGCATTATGATTAAACAAGGTTTTACTATGCAAGGAAAAAAAAAGGTATAAGGAAAAGAACAGCTATGAAAACTTTTAAGACTTGGTTGCATAACAGGTCTTATCAGCCTCAAGGAAATTTGAAAGTTACTATTAAATAAGATCTCAACCTCCAGATTAAATAATAGACAGCCTTCCTCCTGCATCATCAAATTTAATTAGAATTTCGGCAGCTGTCCTTTAATCTGGCCAAGGTGATAAAGCCATTGCGTTTTTGCTTCTATTCTTCCTTTGCTGGAAGTTTTTATGGTAGAATTGAACTTGCTTTGACCTGATATAGCATCTACCTTCCTCATGGGGCACAAGAACTATCAGGTGACTTGGAAGTTGGACTGAACCATAAAGTGAAAATAGGCCTCCATCCAAGATCTTTGCAAACTGGCTGGGGCTAGGCTAATGCCTTTGTAGGGGATGGGGAGGGGGATCCCAGGCTTGACATTCCTTACTGGGAGCAAGCACTGAGAAGACACTCAGATGAACCTGAATGGAGCGCATACCTCCCCCAATTCCAGGCAGCTTTTATAGGGACAGGAATAGGGATAGAGCCTGGCCCTGTGGTTTCATTGGCATAGAGATCACCCTAGTGAGGAAATTCTCTCCATGTATGCAAGTCAACAACTTCTTTGCAATTTATGCTCTTAGAATTTCCCCTAGAGCACTGAACAGAGGATGACTTGAACACAGGTCTTCTCTTATATCAGGCTATATTTTTATGAGATGTGGACCTTTACCTTTCTTGACAAAGTCCCTTCCTTTGAAATTAAACTTTCCTGTATTTTCAGGTCCCCCTACCCCAGCATCTGCTAGTGACTCACTATGTCCCAAAAATTACTTTGAGAGCAGCCAGGTGGCACCCTGGAGTCAGGAGGAGTTATCATCTCTATGCTGATGATTCTCAAATCTGCTTATCCAGCTTTAACCTCTCTGCTAACCTCTAAACTCCTATCTCCAGTTGCCCATTAGACATCTTGAACTGGATGCCTTTCTCAAACACTTATCAGCTTTGTGACTCTGGGAAAATCACTTAACCCAGAATGCTTCCCAAAAAACCTTACTTTGAATTTTCTTTGAATATACTTCTAAGTGTACATATTGCCTCTCCCAACAGAATGAAAGTTTCTTTTTTTTGGAATGTAAGTTTCTTGATTACAGGAACATGTTTCATTTTATCTTTGTATCCCCAGCACATACCACAGTACCTGGAACATTGTAGGTACTTAATATTTGATGATCAGTTGTCTGATTTTATTTTATTAATTTGGGGGAGCATGGATTCAATCTGAAGCCGAAATGGTGTCTTTTCCTTCGTATGATACTGCATAGTATTTCCAATGATCTGTAGAGTCTCATCCTAGAGTCCCTCAAGAACAAGAAATACTTGATTTTTGGTCCATGCCGGAGTCTCTGCCCCTTCAGTCCATCTTCCACACAGTTGTCAAATTTATATTCCTAAATCCCAGTTTTGATGATATTGCTCTTACTTAAGAAGCTCTGGTACCTTCCTCTTGTGTCAAGGACAGGAGTTCTTAAACTTTTGGTGTGCCATGGACCCTTTTGGCAATCTGGTGAAGCCTATGGAGACCTTTTCACAATAATGTTTTGTTGCCTACATTTCTAAATGAAAATAAAATGCTAAATTTTAAGCTAGAAGGTAATAAAAATAAAGATGTATTTTTTTTCCATCCAAGCTCGTGGTCCCCCTGTAATGTTTCCACAGATCTGAAAATGCATAACCCTCTGTTTGGTATTTAATACCCTTCATAATCCCCTCCAGTCTAGCTATCCAGGTTTATTGCATAGGGCTCATACTTTGTTCCAGGCAAACTGGCCTACCTGGAGTTCTCCGTCCATGACATTCCTTCCCCTTTTTGTACTTATCCATTGGCTGTGCCCTATGTCTGGAATGCACTCGCTCCTTACCTCAGCCTCTGGGAATCCCTGACTTCCTTCAAAGCTCAACTTAAGTGCTCTTTCCGACAGAAAGCATATCTTGATCCCTTCCAGTTGGTAGTTCCTCTGAAATTACATTGCACATACTTTGTATTCTTGTCACCAAGTCATTTTTCAGTCATGTCTTATTCTTTGTGACATTTGGGGCTTTTTTTTGGCAAGGATACTGGAGTGGTTTGCCATTTCCTCCTTCAACCCATTTGTACAGATGAGGAAACTGAAGCAAACAGGGTGAAGTGACTTGCCCAGGGTCACACAGCTGGTAAATGCCTGGGGCCAGATTTGAACTCAGGTGTTCCTTACTCCAGGCTTGGTGCTCTATCCATTGCATCACCTAACTGCCCTATCTACTTTGTAAGGAACACATTAAATCATTTTTGATGGACTTGATGTCCATCTCTGCATAAGCCACGGAGGAAGTGATGATCGTCATTGTTAGAGGGAATTTCCTTATCCAGAAATTCCCTAAACTGATTAAATCACATCTATCTCTTTAGGTCATTAGACAGTCTAGACAGCTAGGTGGTGAAGTACATAGAGCATCAGATCTAGAGTCAGGAAAATCTGAGTTCAAACCCTGCCTCGGATATGTGCTAGTTGTGTGACCCTGCTCAAGTCACTTAATTTCTCTATGTCTCTGTTTCTTCATCTGGGAGATGAAGGTAACAACAGCACCCACCTCCCAGGACTATTGGAAGGACAAAAGCAGACATTTGTAAAGTGTATTTGCAAACCTCAAAGTGCTCTCTAAACCATCATGGAAACAGAAGTTCACAGATCGGCTGATTGAATCGTCATCTGACGGGGGCTCGTCGGCTGGTACAGAATTAGTTCAGGGTTGGATCTTTCTGCAGTTATTCACTCACTGGCACTGCCCATCTTGCATGTGAGTCCATCTCCTTCAAGTTTACTGATCCAAACCCCGCTTCTGTTTTTTCATTTATTATTGCAGTAGGTGCAAATGGAAGCAGGGAGTAAGATGAATATAAAAATGCTGAGACGGAGCTGAGGAAAGGGGCAGGACAGGGTAGACCATCATGTAAACAGAGAGGATGAAACTGACCCATAACCATTAGGGGTAATGGATACCCCAAAGCTGCCCTGAATCAGGAGACACTAGAGGAAACAAGCCAGTGATGTTGCTGTTAACAGACTCGGCCCATGACACCTTGGAGCTTATGAAGAAAACCCATCCCTTTGGCGGTGTTATTGCTGTTGAGGGCTGTTTGGGGAGAACAACAGTACCATTTATCCTGGCAGCCACCTCACTCTAAGAATCAGAAGGGGAAGTCCATCCCATTGCTGGTTAACCTATGCTGGCTCCCCTTAATGCACTGAAGATTTCTCCAGAGCTCAGTCATAGGATCGTAGATTTAGAGCCAGAAGGGACCTTAGAAGACCATTTAATCCAGACATTTAATTTCACCGATGGGGAAACTGTGGTCCCCAAAGGTTACTGACTTACCTAAGTTTATACAGGTAATATATTCTGAACCTTGGGTTCTAGGATTCCAAATCCAATACTCTTTCTACTGTATTACTCTGCTGTGAGCATTTTAGTTGAGCAGGCATTCATTAAAGGGTTTAGTACAGAGGTGGGAAACCTACGGCCTTGAGGCCACATGTGGCCTTCTAGGTCTTTGAGCACAGTACAAATTTTACAGAACAGACCCTTTTATTAAGAGCGTTTGTTCTGTGAAGTTTGGATTCAATCAAAGGGCCACACTTGAGGACCTAGAGGGCCACATGTGGTCTTGATGCCACAGGTTCTTCAACCTTGGTCTAGTCCTTCAAGAAACCTCACCTAGGAAAGCATTTGATGCTCTAGACTTTTAGCCCCAATATTATAAACTATGTGTTACCTGGTCCAGGATAGGTGTGACTTACAAGGTTAGATTTGCTATGTCTTCTGTGTGTTCCAGACTTCAGGTTTGCCTCATGGGGCCCTGTATTTTTGTGCTTTTGGTGGTGGAAAGAATAAGGCCTAGAATGAATCAGAGGTTGGTATTGATTTAGTTAAGTCACTAATGGGTCAGAAACCTGGGATGGAGTTTGACATGAAGGTTAGTCCATTTCTAAATTTCTGTTTGAGATCCAAAGTTTTAAACCCATCACCTTGTCCATCAGCAGAGGGAATAGGATGGAGAAGCTATGATATTTTGCAATTTGAAGGATGTAGCCAAGGACAAAAATATAAAGCAAATTCCAGAGTATATAGCGGAGTATTAAAAAAATGAAATTCATTGCTTCAAGAGATGGTTTGGGCTAAAAAAAAAGATTCAAGAAGAGTTGAGATAAGAGCCATAACAATTTAGATAGTACCATAACTATATTTCTTGGTATATTCCTAACACTCTTGAGGGTTGCCTCATATGTGGCAAACAGCCTGCGCATTCACCATTACCATAAACCACCCTTTCATGGCACTGTCTGAGACTAGGCTGTACATTTTACTTAACCTGATTCAGTTGGACAAGTATTTACTAAGCGCCATGCTGGGCATTATGCTGGGGGATACTGGAGAAACAAGGCAAAAACAAACAGTCTGCCATCAAGACATTTACATTCTACTGGAGGGAATAACATCTTTACCAACAGGTCACTATCAGACATAAAAATAATAATTGGGGCTGGGGGAGGAGAGACACTAGCAATGGGGGGTGTTAGGAACAGTTTCTACTAAGAGGTGATGTTTGAGCTTAGCCTTGAAAAGAGCTTGAGGGGTTCCAAGAAGCTGGGGTAAGGAGAGGATGAATTTCAGATATACATATGGAGGATAACCTATACATTTGCAAAGAGGTAGGCTAAGGAATGTCCTGTATGGGGAACAGAAAGTAGGTCTGTTTGGTTGGGCCACTACGTGGTGCCATAGATAGAGCACTGGGCCTCGAGTCAGGAAGACCTGAGTATAAATCCAGCGACAGATACTTCCTAGCTGAGTCACCTAACCTCTGTCTGACTCAGTTTCCTTATATGTAAAATGGGGATAATAATAGCACCTACCTCCCAGAGTTGTTGCAAGGATCAAATGAGATAATATTTGTAAAGTATAAAATTAGTGCAGTGCCTGGCATATAGTAAGCGCTATATAAAATTTAGCTATTAATCAGCCTGGGAAGATAGGTTGGCATCAGATGTCAAAGGGCTTTTACACATCAAACTTAGGAGTTCGTATTTTGTCCTAGAGGCAATAGAGAGCCATTGAAGCTTCTTGCACAAGGGAGATGACATTTCTAATCTTAAAATGTCACTGACGAATATGTATACATTTAGGGGCAATTTCAGGGTGGCACTTTTAAAATAGTTATAACCTATCAGACAAAAAGCAGCATCGAACCATTGGCTTCTTGCCTACAGAGTGGCTAAAAAAGGGAAAGCATCCTTTTTCCAAGTGGAGGCCTGTGCTCTTAAGGGATCTGCCCTCCTAACAGATGAAATTCAGGAGTGGTCCAGGCACATGGAGTTCACATTCAACAGAGTCCTTAGGTGAGCTGTTCAGCCACTTCTAGATGAACTGACTCCTGGAAGGGTCGGGGAACATCGAATAGAGGCTTGGTTTTAGTTACTATGCCAGAAAATGTGAAGGAAAGAAGAGGATGATAGGAAAACCAACAGCCTGGGCTCTTTGCCACTTTAAATATTAAGAGGGGGAAAAAAGCCAATTTATTTATTGTACTGATTTATAACATCATTATAAGGTACCTAGAGGCCCTAATGATACAATTATAAGGCATCTCAGGAACATTCTTGATGATAAGCCAACATTAATGAGGTGCCTTACAATATAATTATAAGGCCCTTCAGTAATCAGCTGTCCTGATAATTCCACATCCTCTTCCTGTACAATGACTAATCATGGATGAGTCCAGCCAAAGGAGGAAACAATGGTGGGCCTAAGGATTTGGTTCTTGGCTTCTCAGAACACTCAGAACATAGGATA
Source organism: Trichosurus vulpecula (assembly GCF_011100635.1). Lineage (NCBI taxonomy): Eukaryota > Metazoa > Chordata > Mammalia > Diprotodontia > Phalangeridae > Trichosurus > Trichosurus vulpecula. The sequence continues at coordinate 538,965,210 of NC_050573.1, forward strand.
AGGATGTGGGCATTGTAAATCACATGTTCCTGAAGTATAAAGTGATGCCTTCTCTAGGTACTGCCTCAATAGTCCGCTCTGCCTCAAGTGGTCGGTTTTGGATGGTTGAAAGAACCTATGACAATAAATGGGTCAAAGAGATGATTCACCTTCAGGGGTATTTCTGCCTTGGTCACTGATTTTCCACAAGACTTGGGGAAAGCTGATAGTCTCCTTTGTGCTTTTTTGTCTCTTGTATGTGACAGACAGTATAAAGCATTGGATAGAGAGTTGTCCTCAGAGCTAAAATGAACTGGGCTCGAATCTTGCCTTGGATACTTAACGGCTTTTAGACCCTGGGCAAATTACTTAATTCACGTACCTCAGTCTCTTTATCTGTAAAAAAGGAAGTTGGCCTCTAAGGTAATATCTAGATCTATAATAAACTATATATTATGGATAAATTTAATCTATGTAGTTCATATTAACAATAATCCATATTATATAATAGTTCTATAATCCTAAATAGCAGTAAGAATGCCAACCTGCATTGGTAGAGGAATTTGCCCCATCCAAGAGTCTGTGTTCTCAGGTTGAGAGAGAAATCACACTCTTAGGGTTGGGTTGAACTCCACCAACTCTTAACTCTATCCCCAACCCCTTAGTCATAGGGATTGTCCATTTCCCCCAAGTATTTTAACGTTAAAAATAATGTCTGCATAGGCCTAGACACTAAACACTCCTGACTCTTCTTTATCATTTTGATGACTGAAGGTGCAACAAAGGGGACATCGTCCTCTCAGGATGTTGAGACGGATGTTTCTATTTTAGTCCAGAGAGCAGTTTCATTTCAGGCCATCCATCCCAAGCAGTGCTGACAGATGAACTTGACATATTCCTGTGTCTTAATGTGATCTCAAAATGACCCTCTCTTGTTTGGTGTTTATTGCTTTTGTCTGATTTGTTCTTTAATGTTACAGGGAAATACTTTGTTCCTTGGCAATAAGATTTCAGATTTAATAATCTTTCATATGTGTCTGGTTGCATCCCAAATTGAAATGACAATTCAATCACCAGGGCAATGGACTCGGAGACCAATGTCTGAGAATCACAAAACCCTCTACAGTCAAGTGGCTATTCTCATTTGACATAAGAGGATAGCAAAGCACAGAGAGGCCTAGAGCCTTCTCCAAAGGCCCAGAAGGACTTTTCTATGGGAAAAAGGATTTTTTTCCTTGCCTCTCAACTTGTTAAAGGGGAAATCCAGAAAGTCTGCCTTGTTCTTTTTCCTGGTCCCAGTAAGCCTCTGTTCAGCCTTGGTCTCTAGAATTTATCCTACCTAATTATCACTGGAATTAATAAAAATTTTTCATTAATTGTTAAAAATGTGCAAAGAATGAGAAATAATAGAAGTGGTGCAGTGTTTAGAGTACCAGGCCTAGAGTCAGGAAGACCTGATTTCAAATCCAGCTTCCAAATACTTACTAGCTGTGTAACCCTGGGCAAGTCACTTAACCCTGTTTGCCTCAGTTTCCTCATCTATAAAATGAGCTGGAGAAGGAAATGGCAAACCACTCCAGTATCTCCACCCAAAGAACCCCAAATGGGGTCACAAAGAGTCAGAAGTGACTGAAAATGACTAAACAACGTATCAAGAATTTATTAAGTATGTGTTAGGCAGAGAATGAGAAACAAAAGATAAAGGTTCAACCCTAAGGGCAGGAATATCTGGGTTCAAGTCCTGTCTCTGGCACATACTATCTGTGTGACCATGATCAAATAACTTAACCCTTCAGAGCCTCAGCAACTCTCTAAGAGGACAAATTAAAGATGAGTGGCTAATATGCTTTGGTGGAGGTAGTCTTTTCACTTGAAATCCCCTACACCAATGGAATTTCAAGTTGGGGCAAGGATAAGGCGCAGAATACATTGGAGAATAGGAAGAAATAGAATTCAAAGCAGTAAGTATTGATTGGTTATACACTCTAGTCTTTTACTGGTAACTGAGAACTAGATTTGGCGTGCCATACCGGCAGTGTGACTTTGAGGAGGTCACAACCCTTCTGAAATTCAGGTTCTTCATCTGTGAAATGGAGACATTAACATTTGCACCATCTACTTCACAGGGTTGTTATGATGATCAAATGAGAGAACTATAAAGCCTTATATTAACTTGAGTTGTTATGACTGATTTATGCTCAGCTATTTTGAAGACTATGGAGACAATTCATTTTTCATTCATGCCAAAACACATTTCTTCTACCTTGGAGCTTCTAGAAAATCATCTTGCCTGATGGTATGCAAGTTTCTGCTCTGGTCCTGTTTGAGGCCAGATCTGATCCAGCTGGGGCCCTCTTTGTTTTGGGGGCTTCTGTGGGACCTGGTCCTTCTCCCATGAATGTAATGGCCCACATCTAGAAATACTGGTAGTATCACAAATTACTTATTCTTGCTGTTTGGCTTTTGAAGCCCTTCATAAATTGGCTCCTTCCTCCTTTTCCCATATTCTTATACCTTTCTCTCCTTCTCATCCAGTGACAATGACCTCTCTGCTGCTCCCCAAACAATACACTCCATTTCCAGACTCCAGACATTTTCTCTGGCTGTCTCCCATGCCTGGAAAGCTCTCCTTCCTCATTTCCATTTTGAAGCTTCCCTGCCTTACTTCAAGCTTCAACTAAACTCTCCACTTCTGTGAAAAGCATTTTCCTAGTTCTCCTTAATGCCTTCCCTCTGTGATCATCTCCAATTTATCCTGTATCCATCTTGTTTGTACATAGTTGTTTACATATGTTGACTATCTCATTAGACTGTGAGCTTCTTGAGAGTAGGGACTATTTTTGGTTTTGGCCTTTCTTCATACCTCCAATGCTTGGCACAGTTCCTGGAACATGGTGTTTATGAGGGCTAGATGCCTGACTCACTTTCCTAGTTTACAGTACAACTAGTGGCCAATTAGGAAACCATAACAAGTGCTTTAGAGGTAGAAGCTCTGGGTTCAAATGTTGACTTGCTACTCACAGCTAGGAACTGCTTGCTCCCTAAGGTTCTATGTCTTGGACTGGCATCAGCCAGAGTAAAATGTGCATGCACTAAGGACTGGGCCCTTATTAGCCAGCCTCCTATTACATTCTCAGGATGCTTAGTATAAGCTAATTATTATAATGTGACCTTGAGATTAGACAGACTTAGAAATAGTCACCTGCTTACATGCCAAATTGTAATCTGGGCTTGCAGTGAAGAGAAAAAAAATGTTGAATTTAGTCTTTTTCTTCCAAAATATTTTCTCCATACTTTGAGCAGACACTCAGGGGAATGTTCATGCTGATTTAAAAAAAAATGTATTTGGACTGGTAAAAATAGGTCCTTATCCTAGGACATTGTAATGAGGCTATGTAAAGCTACTGAAGGAAATGGTGTTTTTTGAAGAGATTTGTAATATTGAGAAGAATGTGGCATTGGGGGTAGGGAGGTTTTGTCACTACTAGAAAGCAATGGGCCATGGTCAGGGAAAGTAGATAAGTGATATTCAGGTAAGAGATGTTAGAGGTGGGAAATGAAAGTTCCAAGGAGATCATCTCCAACCTTCCTTCTAACTCTGGGTTTCTATGATACTACAAAATTTTTAGAGACACCAAAAGGTCTCCACCTGCTTCAAAATAATAGCATTCCCCCAATTATGTGAGTACTTGAGACCTTCATTCTAAGAGTCACCACTCAAAGTTAACTGTCTCTAAAGGGACTTTTTTTTTTAAAGCAGTACTTACCTGAGAGGGGAGGAAAGGTCCATTAACACCTTTACTAGGAGTAGTTCATCTGAGAATCTATTCCAAGGCCACTTAGCCAATCATATTAAAAGCAGTCTGGAAGTCCTGGAGTGGATGGGAGGGCTGAGTTTTGAAACTGGTGGAAGAAAGCAGAAAAAATCTGGAAGGAGTACTTTTGAAGGCCAGGGAATAGTTTGGAGATGAGTGGGATAAGGAGGGGAGTGATTAAAGATGAAATCACCTAAGAACAACTTCTGGTTATTTTACAACTTTATTAGACAGAGCCAGCCCTGTCCAGGTTAGCTTTAGTGATCTCTACCTATCCTGTGACTTCAAGGTTGTTTCTAGATAGTCTTGATTCTATCATGAGATTTTATTCCTTGACTTTAAGCTTTCTCTTTCTCCACCTGAGCCTCACGGCACTTAATGCCACATAAACCAATTATTTCTAGTGAAGGGGCCCTGGGGAACCCAGCTTCAAAGTCCACATTGACCATATCTTCTGCACAAACACTAACACAAATTGCTAGGTGTTGTCTTTTGAACCCTGTCTTTCCATTACTATTATACCACAGTCCACAGTCTGCCCTATAAAGGATTGTTGCTAATGTTTATAAAACCAAACAAGGCTACTTGATTCTTTTCAGCTATACTATTCATGGATTCTGTTTTTCCTCTCCTGAAAGTCAGTCTCTTCTTTTAATGTCTATTTGGAATCTAGTCTTTTTCTTTAAAATAATCTCACATTTATTCTCCAAAATTGTCTCTTAAAAGCTTCCTAGGTATCAACCTCCTTCCTTGATAATAACTTGGATAGTAGCTAAGAAAGATTATTTTGAAGGAAAAATAAGAAAAAAATCACCAAAATTCTCTCTTTGCTTTTTCCTTTCTTCCTTCTTCCCTTCTTCCCTCTCTACCTCCCTTTCCTTCCTCCTTAATTCTTTTTTCTTTTTTCTTCCTTCCTTCCTCCTTCCTTCCTTCCTTCCTCTTTCCTTCCTTCTTTCCTTCCCCCTTCCTTCCTTCTTTCCTTCCTTCTATTCTTTCTTTCTTTCTCTCTTTCTTTCTTTCTTCTTTCCTTCCTTCCTTCCTTCCTTCCTTTCTTCCTTCCTTCCTTTCTTTCTTCCTTCTTTCCTTCCTTCCTTCCTTTTTCTTCCCTTTTTCTTCCTTCCTTCTTTCCTTCCTTCCTTCCTTCCTTCCTTCCTTCCTTCCTTCCTTCCTTCCTCCTCCCTTTCCTGTCAGTCAATAAGCATTTATTAGGAGCCTAAGTTCCAGGCACTGCGCTAAATGCTAAGTATACAAAAAGAGGCAAAAGACAGTCCCTGACCTCAAGAAGCTAACAATCCCTTCCTTCCTCAGTCTCTTCCTCTCTCCCTTCTTTCTTTTCTCCTTTTCTTGTTTCCTTTCTACCTACCTTCCTGCCTCCTTTTTTGCCTCTTTCTTCCTCTTTTTCTTCTTCATCATCATCATCATCTTCTTCTCCTCCTCCTCCTCCTACTTCTCTTATTCCTTCTTCCTCTTCTTCCTCCTCCTCCTACTTCTCTTCCTCCTTCTTCCTCTTCCTCCTCCTCCTCCTTCTTCTTTGCCATAAAAACCATATGGCATACAACCAAAATGACTAAACTCTGAATTATTTAAAGAAATGATTGAAAATTTAAAAATAGGAAATGGATAACAGAAATCACATCATCACTGAATAGAACAGTTTTATCCAGAATGTAAATTAATTGCCACAATGAAACCAAAAGAGTCCAGAAAGTGTCTTTGTCAGCATGCAGCTGATGTGTGAGATAGAAGATTAAGCACAGAATTCAGGTCCAGGGGATATTCCCTGAGGATAGGGAGGTCCTTCCTCCAAATGCTCCTTTTGGTGGGTGGTATCAATCTGATTGCATCAGGTCCTAGAACACTGCAGAATATTCTGCCTGGAAGAGATCTGCAATCACTTAAAAGAGTTTGATCTATCCATCCACACAGGAAATGGCAAGCAGATGAAGAAATGTCCCTTGCTCAGATTTCAATATGCATTTGGATAGACTATAGAGTTTTACCAACTGTATGTATATCTAGGACAGAAAATACAGATGAAAAACAGGCCAGGCATGGAGTTGAAGAAAAGGAGAAGGGCAGACTGGAGTGCTCTGGGGAAACTGGAAGGCAGTGTTACTGACCCTAGGCTTCCCATGGGAAGAGAAAGTCCAATTTTATAACACTAACTTTCATTTGGCATTGCTTTATAACAGTGAAAAATAGAACAGAGAACAATGAAAAGGCCTAGTGTGGGTGTGAAAAGCAGCAAAATATAATCCAAAAAAAGGAATCGATAGAATAAAATTAAGGATGTTTTCAAGGAATTGTATAATAAGAAGGGAAGAGGAGCTGGTTACTTGATGAGAGCAAGGGATGACAGCCAGGGTGCCCTGCTGGTACCCTAGATATCTTGGGAGAAAGTGAGGAAGGAGCTGAAAGCATTGAGCAGACCACTTGTCAGCCAGTCAATAAACATTTCTTAAGTATCTACTATGGGCCAGGCACTATGCTAAACTCTAGGGATACTAAAAGAGGCAAAAGATAGTCTCTGCCCTCAAGGAGCTTCCAATCTGATGGGAGAGAAAACAAGAAAACAAATGTATACAAGCTATATAAAGGATAAATTAGAAGTCATTAATCAAAGGAAGGCACTAGAAATAAGCTGGGTTGGGAAAAGCCTCCTGTAAAAGATGGGATTTTAGCTGGGGCTTAAAGAAGGCTTGTGGCAAAATTCGAGGAGAATCTGGATGAGTCACACTGGATGGGCAGGCACGGATGGAGTCTAATCTGCATCCTTGGAGGGAAATCAGGAATCCATGAGATCAAAGATCCATTTTGAGTATTGGAGTACCGCCCACCTCGTGGGGTTGTTGTTACAGTCAAATAAGGTATGGAATACTGTAGAAATATAAACCATTATTGTTGTCTTTCTTTCGTCATTGTGCTCTGTGGAAAATTAAAAATAAAATTGACATAGTCCCCGCCCCTGGAGGCTTTCCAGTCTACATATACCATCTATATATAACATATACAAATGGAAAAAAAAATCATGGGAACATCAGAGTGGTACTTCAGGATTTAAGATGAAAGGAAGTTACTTTTAGCTAGGAAGACAGAAGATTTCACAGAGGAGATAATATTTGACTGGGTCTTGAAGGACGGGTAGGGTTTCTATAAGTAAAGATGAATGTAGGGGAAAGAGGTATGTAAGAAGGTGTAAGAAACTTCATGGGCAAAGGCAAAAAACGTTGGAAAGAATATTGAGTGTGAAAGGGAGTTGAAGTCATGCCATATGAGGGTCAGTTGGAGGAGCCAGTGGGTTGGGGGATCTGCATTCAAGTATCAGAAAGGCTAACATACGGAAGTTGGATTGGACTTATTTTACTTGGCCCTAAATAGCCAAAGAGGAATCAATAAGAGGAAGCTGCAAAGAGGTAAATTTTGACTTGTAAGGAAAAACTTCAGAAATTAGGGCTATGAAAAATTAAATGGGCTTCCTTAGGAGTGGTCAGTTTCCCTCATGAAGGCTCAGTCAGTTAGTCAACAAGCATTTATTTAACGGCTAATATGTGCCAGGCACTGTGCTAAGCACTGGGGATACAAAGAAAGATGAAAAAAAACCAGTACCTGCTCTCAAGAAGCTCACAGTAAAATGGGGAGGCAACATGCAAATAACCATGTATAAACAAGACATATGTGGGATAAATGGGAAATCATCTTAGAGGAAAAATACTGGTACTAAAGGGCAGTTAGGAAAGGCTTCTTTGTTTGGTAATCACGTAAAACATTTCCATATTAGCCAGTGTGTACAAGAAGACTCGAATAAAGGAAAAGAATGAAAGAAAGTGAACAGTAACATACTTCAGTCTGTATTCAAACAATATCGGTTCTTTTTTCTGGAGGCAGATAGCACACTTCATCATTAGTCCTTTTGGATTGTCTTGCATCATTGTATTGCTGAGAACAGCTGTCATTCACATTGTATCATAATACTGTTACTGTGTACAACGTTTTTCTGGTTCTGTTCACTTTATTTTGGTCCTGCTCTAGTTTATCAATAGATGTCATTTCAGTGTCTACCACAACTGAATATAATACTCCAGATGTTGCCTGACCAAGGCTATCACCTCCTTTGTTCCAGACATTGTGTCACCATTAAGATAACCTTTGGCTGCCATGTCACACTGAATGACTTGTAAGGGCAACTAGTTGGTATAATTGATGGGCCATGGAGACTTGGAGTCAGGAAGCCCGAGTTGAATCCTGTTTCATCTGGAAAATGAAAGTAAGTAGAGCATCTACGTGGCAGGATGTAAATTCCAAAGCATTAAATAAATTTAGTGATGATGATGAAGAACTTGTAGTCCACTAAAACCCCTGGATCTTTCTCACATACAATGCCAGAGTTCAAATCTTGGTTCTGCCACTTGCTAGCTGTGCAACTGTGGGCAAATTTAAGGGACGAGGCAAGAGACCTTTGTCCTATTTTCCTCATCTGTACAATGAGAGGGTCAAACTACATAGTTTCTATGGTCCCTTTAAGTGTATGATCCAATGACTCCTCCATCCTTTACTTATGTAATTGATTTTATAAAACAAAAAAGTAGGACTTTAATATGTTTTCTGGCACATTGTGCTAACCTGACTAGACCACAGGAGCCCTACCTGACTTGCTCAAGGGCCTGCTTGTGCCAAAATTGGAAATCATAATCATAATAGCTAGAATTTATATAGTGCTTTAAGGCTTACAAAGCATTTTACATAAATTCATTCATTTGAGCCTTAGAAGTCTGGGAAATAGGTGCTATTATTATGCCTTTTTCAGATGAGGAAACTTAAATATAGAGAGGTTAAGCGATTTGTCCAGAATCAAGCAGCAATATGGTGTCTAAGGTAGGATTTAAACTCAGGCCTTACTCCAAGAACTGCACTCTTTCTACTGTGCTACCTAACTTCCTAGGCAAAGTTCGTTCTCACCTATACTCCTTCTTTTGTTCAGTGCCCCCCTCCACAACAATCTGGTGTTCTTCAGACACCACAACCTATAATGCAACTGCCTGGAGTCTCCACCGCCTAACTCATAGGAAGAAACCATGCTCTGAACCTTCTCAAACAAAATGATCTCTCTCTCTGTCTGTCTCTGTCTCTCTGTCTCTGTCTCTGTCTCTTTCTCTCTCTCTTTTTCTCTCTCTTTCTCCCTCTTTTTCTCTCTGTCCCTTTCTCTGTCTCTGTCTGCCTCTTTCTGTCCATCTACCTCTGTCTTTCTCTCTCTCTCTGTTTCTCCCCCCATAGGAATCTGCCATCTAAGATGATGAACTCATTTGCACCAAGATGCTAACAAAACCCCAAATGGGATCACAAAAAGTCAAACATGACTGAAATGACTAAACAAAAAGTTAATGGTTGATGGTAATTTTTCTTGCTCATCAAAACATAGCATATAGGAACTGTCTATTCTGTATAATAACAAAGTAGGCCCTGATTTCATCCTAGCCGCCCTCTGTACAGAGCAACAAAGGGAGGAATCTGCAAAGTCTACGTGTATCTTAATGGTGAGGAGCTGGCATTCCAAGAAACTCAAGTGAAGGCAGAGTCCAATAAGGTCACAAGAGAGCCGAGAGAAGGGAAAAAAAAAAACCCTTAGTGTGGCTTTAATTGAAAAAGGACTCGTTTTCTCTGTTCTCTTCAGGCAGCCTGAGCACTTTGAATTAAACATGAACAGTCATTTATTTATCAAGTCTTTGAAAAATTTTTTCACCAAGCCTGTACTAATTTACATGACTCCCAGTTAACCCTTACCAGGATTCCAGTCAGGTAGATTTGACAAATGATCTGAAAAGAGGAAGAATGTCCTATTTGGGTCCAGCTCCCATATGGGAAGACCTCATTATGGAATGCAGATCTCTTTTTAGGGGAGTTTCTCAGTGCAGTGGGAAAAGCACTGGATTTGGAGTCAGATGGATTTCAATCTTTGTTTTGCTGCATAAAACCTCTGTGGCCTTGGACAAATCATTTAACTACATTATGCCTCATGTTCCTTTTCAAAAAAATGTAGTAGTTGGACTATATGATCTTGAAGAGAGGAGTTCTTAAGCTTTCAACATGTGATGAACACCTCAGAATGTTCTAAAAGTATAAAATGAAACACATAGGATTATAAATTAACAATATATTGAGATAAATGAGCACTCTA